>NC_051185.1:139755801-139851681 GCF_013339695.2 Rhipicephalus sanguineus
TGTGCACGTTCTCCATGACCGACTTTACGCTTTGTAGTCGGCCGAAGTCCAGATAAATCAGTGCGACTAATTATTGAAGCCAAGAAAATAATCGAATCAGGTGACCTATGCGTCAGCGTTGCCTCCATTTCATTATCACCAAAAGAGTTACGCTACTTGAATGCGACTGCGCATTGAGGCACGTTGACGGCGCGCGTGGTGGGTATATATGTTCTGTGCTCTTTCGAAATAAATCTATGTTGGAAGTGGCGCTCCGTGTGTGTGTTCCTATTCTTCCTCCGTGTCTTATTCGCGCCTTAAAACTTCAAATATTTGTTAGTCGTTACGCAAATGGCAAGCATGTCAAGTTAATGATGCCATGACCTATCGGTCGTGTTGGGCATACGTACATTCGTGCCCCTCCATGCTAATTTTCGTGTATACCACGGAACGAGACGCGAGTAATTTTTTTACTTTTGGTACCACGGCCACGCCGACTGACACATTCGGCTTCGCATGAAATGGCTTGAAACAGCAGAGCGCCGTAGGCAGCCTCGTAAAACAAATGGAATGCACGAAATGAAAGATAGGATATGAAGGGTGCAAACGTGTTCGCATGCATGAGCTAGTTACTATACGTGCATTATGTGCTACCGTTCTCCTGGGTTATCTCCAGTTTATTCTTTCCTGCAGCAAGTTTTCGTTCGTCATTCCAGACGAAAGTAAGTTAAGCGCCTTTTCTCACTCTGAAGTGCGCGCAGGATGCGTTCCTCAAACAGCCGCGGAAGTGTGGAGCAACGCGGTGACAAACCAGCTGAAAGAATATATATAAAATCCCCGTTTCACAACACACAAACTAACAAACGCGTTTTCTGTGTGATGAGTGCTGCTGTATGTTGCAGTGACGCAGTATTAAATATTGCCCGAATTTCTGCAACTTCAGCTAATAGCGGTCAAAATATCACGCGCGTAGCAGACGCTCGCCGGTTTGACGCGGCTTCCGTCGCGGAGAAAGCCCACGGGTCCGGTACGGCAGCGCCGCGGCGCGGAAGTTCCCCGCAAAAGGCCCTCGCTCCTCCCATGTATTCGCGCGGCGCTTTGGACACTCCCCCTATTCTAGGTCACTCTAGTCATGCCGGTCGGTCTAGTTTCTTTCAATATGGTGCCGTGAAACCCGCGACCCCGACTCCGGCTGGAACTGAGACCGCTAGGAGCACCCATGGACTGAAGTAACTGCGTGGGTCGTCTGGAGGTTCGCGAGACGGGAGCCCTCACGTCTACTTTGGCTCCGAAGTCACTCGCCCTTCACGACGACGGCCCCTTGTTCTCAAGCCGTCGCCTGGAGGTTCGCGAGACGGGAGCCCTCACGTCTACTTTGGCTGCTTACTGACTCGCCCTTCACGACGATGGCCCGATGTTCGCAAGGCAAGACAGTCCATCGAGGTAAGCAAACGTACATCTTGAGAGCCCAGCCTCATGACTGTAGCCGTCGTCTGGAGGCTCGTGACACGGGAATCCTCACGTCTACTTCGGCTCCGTACTGACTCTCCCTTCACCTCGACGGCCTCAGGTTTGCAAGGCTTGGACGTGCACATAGAGAGGAACATCTCGACGGCCCTGCACTCCGCCCAGTGAAAGGTATACACGCCCATCACAAGATTTTCCCAACGATGAGAACTTCGAGACGTGCGAGGCCAGGGCGACGAATTTCTGTCCCGACACCCGTGCTGTAGGCCCAGTCTTGGAAGCAGCAGGAACGTGAAGCGCAGGTGCAAACTACCATAACGAAGGTGGCCTCGATACTCAAGACCCTATGGTATTTAATATGCTGAATCCTGATCACGCAGCATTGGCCCTTGAAACCATCTGCTGTGCACCTACCTGCCTGATGAAACTTCACTATAGCGGTCTATAGAAGACACGCGAGGTGAGAATTCCGAGTTCCTTTGGTTGCCCAGGAGGCTTTCAGAGCGAAAGGGGAAGCGAAAGCTGGACATCGCCAGCAGACGCATCGCAGGAAATGCTCTGCCAAATGCAGCAACGTTAGTGACCACCTGAACACCTAACTACTGAATTCGATGCAAGCCAGTAGGTGAAGTTTCGAAGGGCTGAATGACAATACTCGTCTTTCGTTTCAGCGTGTTCATTCGGCGGTGGCGGGAATGTGTTGAAAATAGAAGAAAACGACCGCCGCATCTGGGACATACGTATCATCATCATGGGATTAGAGTGTTCCATTAAAGGGGAAGAAGATGGTTGCAGTCATGGCGGTCGGTCTAATTTCTTTAAACCTATTGCAAGGGAGCGTATCCAAGACGCTAGACGTGTTTTCACAACGCTGAGTGAGTGTAATGGAGCTGCCGTCTTTCTATTCACACTGACTGTCACGATTGGCATGAGCCAATTTCTCGTGAAAGTTTATTGCTGAGATCGCTTAAATAATAATTAATCAATACCATCGCCACGCCCACTTGATTTATTTTGATGTATTCGGGTTTGACCAGCAATGACGGCCAGCAAAGCTCCACGCTGAGCGCGCGGCAGTGTTCGAGAAGCTTCGCGATTGTAGTAGATCACATTGTTAAGATTGCGCGCAAGCCGCGAACAGCCTAGATTATTCTAGAGCTTGCGCGACCACCAGTGATAAAACTGGAAAGTTCGATGCGTGATGCATAAAAGACGGCGCGCCACAGCCATGATCTGTTTTTCGACGACCAAGGCCGCTATCAGTGTACAGTGTGTATCGCTGTAATTTGACTTTCCGTTTACCGGCCACAAGTCGGCCGAATAAGGAGTTTTTTCTTATACACGCCGCCTGCTGCCTTCGTCCCTGTCACGACCCCGTGACAAAAATATAATAAATAATTAAGGAATTATTAATTTGATAACGGGGTCGTATATTACAAGAAAAACAAGGGGCGATGGTTTCATAATCTTCGGATTCATCCTACTGCACCACTTATCATCTTCAACTTCTCAATCAGTCTTTCAACAACTGAAACACTTGCCCTAATATCATTAAAATCAATATCTCAAAGTTTGTCTTGTAAAGATATCGAAGTACCAAACTGCACCAGAACTTGTGATTAATGACTGCCTTTTTAGGATATTTGCTCGAACAAGTTGAACCACGAAGGTTTTTAAATGCGAAGCATTTCTTAGCGGACCTCAAACACTTTGGGCGTTTCTATCTACGTATCTATCTACCTATCTATCTAGCCGCCTACGTCTGGGCACTCTCCTGGTCGTCTCCATAGGTTGTAATATACCAAAATTCGCAGAGAATAGGATGAATGTATGACGAACACGATTCACTGGCCGTGACATGAATTACGCAAAATACCTGTAGCGTACGTCACGAAACCCTTTCTCTCAGTCATGTGTGACACATACCCGCATACCAGAGTTCATGTTTGCGGGTATGTGACATAGGTGATACCAGAGTCTCAATCAACGCAGTAACCGCGAACACACACATTGACACGGAAAGAAAGTGATAATAATAGTAATTCTCGGGGTTCGCCATCCCAAAACCAAGATATGATCATTTGAGACGCCGTAGTGAAGGGCTCCGAAAACTTTGACCATCTGGTATTCTTTAACGTGCACTTACATGACACAGCACACGGGCCTCTAGCATTTCGCCTTCATCTAAATGCGACCGCCGCAGCCGGGATCGAACCCGCGACCTTCGGGTCAGCAGCCGAGCGCCGTAGCCACTACAATACAGCGGCTGACGCAAGGAAAGTTAGGGAGCTGAAGACAGAGCATCCCTGGAAGACGCTGGGCTACCATCCACTCGTCCACGTGGTCCGCAACGTCGATCACGTGAATTACGTGAAAACCGGGGTCCATGCTTCCTGCAATAAATCTGCCAAGAGGACCATGTCCCTCATGATTACCGAGAACTTCAGCATTGATTTATCTAAACCCAACAACGCCTGGTTCTTAGACGGCATGAAAGTCGGCTTGCATCTGGACAGGGCATCAGAAGACCTCGGTACCACGTCCAGGACAGGAGGCATCATATATCATTTCTTCGTAGGATCCATCCGCGGTTTCCACCATCTCTACTATACCTCGCGTTTCACTACACTTAGGCCGTTCATAGCCGCGATCACTAACGGATTCGATAACAAGTCCTGTCCAGCTGCTGGTGCTTCCTGATCACGGTGATGATGACCTTATTCAAGAACTGTCAAGAACTCCTTCCATACACGCACACGGGTTCGTGAAGCGCGCGTGCGTTCTCCGTCATAACGGACAAGTATAAGCCTGGCAACTGTAACGCAACTGTAGCAACTGCAACTGTGACTGTAACGTACATGCAGTGCGCCTGCTCATGCCACTCGGCTATGTATATATCTAAAGAAATTTTTCTGAATAAAGC
Organism: Rhipicephalus sanguineus; assembly: GCF_013339695.2. Taxonomy (NCBI): domain Eukaryota; kingdom Metazoa; phylum Arthropoda; class Arachnida; order Ixodida; family Ixodidae; genus Rhipicephalus; species Rhipicephalus sanguineus. Next base: position 139,760,171 of record NC_051185.1, read on the forward strand.
TTAGTTGCGAGTAGTGCCTTTCCTGTGCATCTGTGTTCCGTCATTGTCCTATCGAATTGGCGCTATCCAGTATTGAAGAACACAAGCACTACATATCAGCTTACTGCGTCTGCTGTCGGTAACACCTATGTTGCTGTTGGCATCGTTAAGCAACTTTAAACAGCTGGTTATATAACACATGTGCGACTGTTCAAAATATGTGTGTGCGTATATCATTTGCACATTTCTCTAGCGTCATTCCGTAACGTTTCGCTCAATGTGAAAAAGTGCGACACCGTCACATTCCTGCGCATGTTTCGCATAACATCGATTCCCACGGTACGTGTGAACTGCCGAATTTGTTCCAGTATATCCAGCGTGCTGTATTGAATTCGCAACCTGGCGTTGCATGCGTGTGTACGGATGTGTCTTCCACATTTGTGTTCGTGCCTATGGGGTAGTATGAATCCTTTCAATATGTAATTATTCTGTTAAAGTAGGGTAGCGACGCGCTTACGTCTGCTCTCCTGCACGTGTCATTGACACTTATTAAATATATTTAATTAACCATCTGCAACGGACACTCTTATTCTAAACGCGTGTGAGGTCCGCCTCTTGCTGTAAACCGTCGCTCGGTGCAAGGAAAAATGAAGAAATGCTTACTTTTTCTGGCACCTAGTAAGACACTTTGCTAAGAGATGCAATGCTTTCCCGGAAAGGTTATTCATGCATCATCGCCGTCGCGTTTTATACAAATATCAACACGTAGTTTGCCGGAAGCCGCATGATTAAGTTGAGAAACTGTGGCGGTAGAGCAAGATAAGGATGAAGAATAGTGTTTCTAACTCAGTGGCTCCATTTTCACGCATCGTTTGCCATTATCGTTTACCGAACCTAAGATAGGCGTATTAAGGACAGCTGCACGCAGCGGTCCGATAGTAGAATGCGTAGTACTGTAAAGCATTTGCACTTTGTTCTAAACACATTCTTAGTGGCCGAGCACTCTAAGTGTAAGGACAGTTGCATACAGACCTCGTGTAGTACCTAATAGGATGCTGTAAAAGTTTGACCAAGAGATGGGCAAAGCGGCTCACTTCAGTGAGTGGCTCCGAAAGGCTCTGTTCACTTAAGTGAACCGGCTCAGTTTAACGGCTCACCGGGTCACGGCTCACTTGATACTAGAAGGGCCAGGAGGCAGAGGGAGGACACTGACCTCTCCCTCTCTCCTCCTCCTGGAATTTAGAATACTTTTTCTATGCATGCAGTTTGATAGAAATGGTGCCTGCGCTGATCGCTGCTGAATGCCTCCCACTCGCCCATGCACCCCTCTGAAAAACGTTCTGCAGACGCACTTGAGCGCCACGTGCTTCCGCGATCCTCGACAAGCCAATCTCTCACACAACCCCTCTGGCGTTTCGGGTTCTGAAACCCGGACACGTTCATGGCCAATTCTACGGGGACCAGCAGATTGACACGCCATCTGGAAGCAGTGATACACAACACAAGACAGCGTGACGCCGCTCTGCGTCCTCTTCTCGCAAGTTGCTCAACGCCGCCCAATGCTCGCGTTGTTACAAGCATTTTATTAGATGCGAAGTATCTTAAGGCGGAGCTCAATCCGGTGGTGGTGTGCGGCGTGACCACCCTTAATGCGCATGCGCAAACCCTCTCCACACACCTCTCCACTCCCCCTCACCATTCCCCTGTCATCTACACTCTGCCTTCCCCTCTCCACTCACCCTCCCCCTTCCCCTCTCCACTGTCCCTCTCCCATAGCCCTCTCCACTTCCTCTCTCCCCTCCCCCTTTCCACTCTTCCTCTGAAACGCGGGCTAGACATGCCGAAATTCTTTCCTGCGCAACGCCGCGATGAGCTCGAGCGCATGCGCGTCCCCTCCCCTTCTCTCTCCTCTCCTACGCTGCCCCCTCTCGCCCGCCTGTCGACCGCGTTCCCCGCTCGCCCTGTGAGAATTAACGGCCAGGCTAGATGGAAGATACGACGCGCGTAGCGTCGCTCTTCGCGTTCCACGACGCGAGCTCGGTAGCATGCCCAACGAACGCCAACGGAACGCCATCGTGCAAGTGCTCCGGCTTCGCATCTACTCATGGTCCCCTTTAGCGGGAGATGGTGTAATTTTTATTTATTTTTGGTCAACAGATGACGGGACATTACGAAAAACCTACGATTTCGACCAATGGCGTGTTTGGATTCTCGCAACTCGTATAATAGTAGAACACTGCGGCTGAAGCCCACAGACACTAGCACCAGATTTCCCTCTAGGCATAGGCGTGCGCAAGGGGGTGGGGGGGGGGGGGGGCTGGCGCAGGGGGGCGCCCCCTCCCCTATTCACCTATGAGGGGGGGCGCAAGGTCAGCGCCCCACATTGACAAAATAGGGAGGGGGCGCTGCGACTCGGGGGGTCGCGGTTTCCATCCCGGGCTCCCGGCCGCGACGGTCGAATTTCGATGGAGGGGAAATGGTAGATCCCCGTTTACTGTGAGATGTGAGTGCGCGTTTAAAGAACACCAGACGGTCAAAATCTCCGGACCCCTCCACTACGGCATCCCTCATAATCATGCCGTGGTTTTGGGACGTAAAGCTCCAGCTAGTAATATTAGTGTGTCATTAGAAAGCTATGATTCTCTCCGCACTGTTACCCGGCCATTTAAGATTGCTTCGTCGTCAACTGTGGTCGACCAAAATAAGAACAAAGGTTACTGCACATTTTCTTTCGAATTTATTCGCTTGTTCACATACGCACGGCTAATTATAAATGAGTGGGCTGCAACGGCATGCAGAATGAACACCAAGTACAATAAAAACCGCGATACAAAATGAAGCGAAATGCAACACAAAATGCCAAGTACTATACAATTAAATACAATACAAAATGTAGTGAAATACAAAACAACATGCCCGGTACAATATTAAACACTTCAACAAAGTTCGCAAGATCCTTGAAGACTTATGGGTAGTGAAAACACTACATTAAATGCATGTTATGAGTATTAAACAGCATTTTGCTGACTTTATCAGAATTCAGACGGCTCCTCTTTTCGGTACAAATTTGGCCTGCTTTAGAAAATATTCGTTCACAAGTAACACTTGTCGCGGGTAGACTTTTTAAAGCGATCGCATAGAAGTTGGGGTATATGAACTTCCTACTTTCCCACTACTCCAGTGGATCTTTATTGCTATTTAAGCACGCTCCTTGAAATACTTATCTATCTCAACTACGGCCATAGCTGTAGGGTCTGCGTTTTCCTTGCAATGGGCTCAAACTGGCGTCAAACTCATCCCATACTGAGGAGGTCTGAACAGGCGTCTCCTCGGACTCATTGCTTGGTCCAGGCTCCGTACTCTCGATAGCCGCATTCACCCTAAAAAAGCGTTTTGTGTGCCGACCTAAACCTTGCGTCATCCCCAAAGCTCTGCGATTAAAACCGTGGGTCCAACATTATTGCCTGCAAAATTAACTCGTATTCTCGGTTACTTAATCGCCGTGTCAGACCGGCTATGAGTTCGTTTGCAAGAATTTTAACGGTCAGAGGGGCGTGTCTGGTAGTTTCAAGATACTGTCTTACTTTCGTCGTGGTTATTCTGGACAGAACGATCGTTTTAGACAAACGTACAATTGCTTCAGCAGAAATTTCTTTCTTACGTCATTAAACTTCTGTTCATTCTAGATAATGTAGCCGATCTTTGTAGCCCAGTAACGCTAAAGTTGAAAGAACTGGCTCTTTGTTGTTCAGTAACCTTTCTAGCATGTGAAAGGTGGAATTCCATCGAATGAGAACGTCTTGCTTTAATTTAGGTTGATCTGCATGAAGGGACGCTTTTATCTCGCGAAGATTTGCGAGTGCCGAACTGCTTTGCTTGAAATACTGGACAATGGACTTAGCTTTATCGAGCATTGCCCAAATGGATGCCGAAGTGACATCCATAACTACCAAACTCAAGTTACGCGCAAACAACCCGTCTCCTGCCTGCGGTATACACCCAGTCTACACCTACAAGGGCCGTTCAACCCCAAGACGAGGCCACACCGGTCAGCTCACCGGCCTCGGACACCTCGAAACCCACCTCGGTCGACAAGGTCGCATGCAAAGGTGAAACCCGCGCGCTCGTGCGCTCGGGATCATTGCCACAGCCCGTAGCAGACAAAATTCAAACTCTCGAACGCGACAATGCTTTTCTTCGCAAATAGCTTTCTGAGATGAAGGTGTTCCTTCAAACGCCCCAGTCTCGAGAGCAACGCGAGGGATCCTCCCGCTCCCTCAAACCCAGCACGCGGCGCGAAAAAGCGCGCAGGCCCCAGAATAGAGGCCGAAGAGCCTCTAATGATGTCTAGCATAATAGCACACATGACGGCGCTGCTAAAACAGTTCCGTGCAGACATATTGTCCGAAATCAACCCATTGAAACCTCAAATGACTGAAATAAAAGCACGAGTACAAATCTTCCAAGCCTACCGGCATCAAGAGATGCAGGGCCGGCCGATACTTCATCATTAAACATGGCTACATTAAACAATCTCACCATTTGGCAATGGAATCACCTTAGCTTTTCAAAACGGAAGGACGCCTTACAACAATTACTGCGCTCAAATGCTGAGAACCCTTCTGTCCTCCTCCTTCAGGAGACGATCACCGATAGCCCCTTATTTCGAGGATACCGTGTAGAGTCAGTCTATGAGAAGCGTAAATTGGGGATTGCTACATGTATTGCAAAATCGTTTTCGTACACCAAGCATGAAGTTCGCCCTTACCTCAAGGTCGAACACATCTTGTTACAACTCATTCTGAACGCACACCTCAAACAGTCGGTCTTTTTTATTAACGCATGCAGGTCACCTGCAGACAGCAGAAAAATTTTCATAGCCCTCTTTAAGAAAGCATGCAAGATAGTGCGGTTTTCCGGAAAGTGTATTTTCGCACAAAAATGTTTAGCAGTGAAATAGACTTCGAATTTTCCCGAAAAAAAAGTGAAATGAGAGGGAATATGCAATTTGTCGCATATTAAACGTATCTTTTGTGCTGATGCGATCCAAGCAACAGTCCTCATGATATGAAATTTGATAGAAGACTTCACTCCTAAGTAATGAAGGAAGCGCAATGAAATCATTTTTTTTGCGGAAGAAAATAATTTTTGAGCATGGCCCTCCGAATGCACCCTTCATTTCTTTCTGTTGCCAATTCGCCGCAAAGCACGTGGTCGCTCTTGCAGCTGACACTCGTCACGGGCTGTGGAAAGATGTATGTCAGTGGCTCTTGAGCTCCCGAGAGTCTTGTAGCATTGATGACAAGGCTACGAATAATGAATCCGCTTTAAAATGTGAGCTTGCTTGGCGGGCCCAATGGTATGGACGCCGGACAGCAGATTACGGTGTATCGCATGTTTCGCGTTGTTCGCATGCTCCATTTAAACTATCATTAACGCATCTCCCAGTTTGGCCCACATACACTTTTCCGCACAATAAAGCAATTTCACACAGCACCCCTTCTGCGCATTCAACAAAGTGCGGCCTGTGCGTTCTGCCGCAGCCCTGCCGCATCTTTCCCTCCGTGTTGGTTATTCTGCAGAGCTTGGACAGCCTGCGTGGAGCACTGAATATGGCTGACGTGATACCGCTGGGCCACCTTTCTCAGGTTGTGCGAAATCTTGTGCACATCGAGAGATAATAAAATGAGAGAATGGCAGGAAGGTGAACCCGAATAAGGTACCACAGCTACCTTCTGCCTGCCCGGTGCACTGGCTTCACGCGTTTTCGAGTGACAGCGCATCTTCTTGAGAAGGCTCTCTGTGAAAGAAATGAGGAGCTGGGGATATCCAACGTTGAGTAGTCTTTCAGCTTGAAGCTCTAACGCTGCTGAAAACTCACGTTTTTCTTTCTTTTGCTCTGCAGTTTTGTCTGAATTAAGTACCAAAGAGCCCAACTCGCCATTTTAAGGCAGCAAGGCACACGAACGCCGATGTACGATTGCCACTATCGAACACCTAAGCCAAGAACTTGGGTTGCCTCCACATTTTTTTTCATGAGGAGGTTTCGGTTGTCAGAATTTCACATAAGGCAGAAACCTCAGGTTGTGCATGGCTTGAGCATAGGGAGTGCTCACCACTGGCTGCTCGTCAGTGGTTCTTAAACCTTGTCCTTTTCACTCAATCGTAATATGCGAAAATATGTGGGACAATCAATATTGTTAATGAAGGCCTCATCATTTGAATCAAGCAAATACACAAATTTTGATTTCTTTTTTTCAAATTTTAGCCTACCCTGTGTCCTTAGCATGCTTACAAAAGTTGGGAATCTGCTCTGAAATAACACGTTCAAAAGCGCTTTATAGCAAAACTTGACCGACATTATTACGTTGTTGCCATCTCAAGTCGCACTTTTAACAAACATGAAGTTAAAGGGAACTTTTCCCCAAGTAATGACGTATTAACGTTGCCCCAGTATTTTTGTAGTTCAGACGCTAGCGATATACTTGCGTAAAACTTGCAAGGTTTGTTAGAGCGATTACCGTGGGTGCGTTTGTTGACAGGTAGGGTGTGCCATGTATGTTTTGGCTCCAACAGCAATGCGGTTCAGGTGGTAACCTTTGAAATAAAGTGCACATTACCCTACATCGGCAACCAATCAGAGTGGACCATAGTAGAGTACCCGCGCTTCTCGAAATCATTTGAAAGGCTTGCGTCTGTACGAGCCTTGCGGTTGTCCTTTATGTAGCGTGAGCTACACTTGCCTAGCCAGAGCCGATTTCGCGTGGAGGGTCATCAGCCGTGCTGCGCATGCGCGAGTATCAGTGATGTCACACAGCTGGGTCAACGGAGCTGGCGTCTCACGCGCTCTCCGACACCGCCGCGCGCGGCTCGCCGATGCTGGTTTGCGCGTTCGGAAGGAGTGGCGTCGTAGGTGCGGCAGACACGCTGGTGCCGGCGCGCGCGCAGCTATTCGCCTTCGCTGTGCAGTCTCCGTCTGACACTCCGCTGGGGCCGCTTAATAGCGCCTCTGACTGGCGTTTCCCGGTGGGTAACGCCATGGAGAAGGAAAGCACAAAAGCCGAGAAGCTTATCACACCGGACCCCGAAATAGTTGCTTGGCAATTAGCGGTTCAGTGTACGAAGAATGAACAGAGGAAGACTAATAATCCTAGACAATCTGGAAAGCTAACAAAATGCAGCTGAACCTTTGCTAACGCTACGTATATCCTGACATATCCAAGCCAAGCCACTGCAAATTTTTTTAATAGAGTTCATATAATCCACATCGTCAACCATTTACAGTGTACCATAGCAGAGTACCTCTACTTATCTAAATCGTTTCAAAGGATAACGTCTCCAGATAACTGTGTGTAGGTACAGCTGCATACGCCTCTCATATGATAGGGTGCTTTAAATCATTGAATTGCCGTGCTTCCATTGTACTGTGATAGCTTTAGACACAGCCGCATCAAGCTCTTCCACAGTAAGGTACAACGTAGGGTACATCATTTTACTAGTTTCCTCAAACCACACAAGCTAACAACAGGTCACTAATTGCACTCAATCACTCCTACAAAAAAAGCAGTCCCGTACTTGAGTACATATTTTCACAAGGTACAGCCTACAATGAGGGCTGCGGTATGTGAAATTCAATCAATCAACCAATCAATCAATCAATCAATCAATCAATCAATCAATCAATCAATCAATCAATCAATCAATCAATCGTATTATTAGGACCGCCCAGCATTGCACAGATCACGAAATTGTCCCACGATCGCCTTCGTTATTTGTGGCACGAGCACGAAGGAGCGCCCTTGTTTTGCAGCGAAAGGAGGGATGAGATCACAATGGCAGCTTATTTTCGCAGCCGCCGCCGGTGTCCGTAGCCGCTATCACACGGAATGAGAAAAAATATCCAAGATCGAGCTGGATTTGAACTCAGACCCTGTGCGTGGCAGTCCAGTATTCTACCACAGAGACACGGCGGTGCTTCACATCATACGCAAACAAACCCTATAGAGGCTCCATTTTCGGCTAGGAATCGCGTTAACAGATGTAATATACCGTGGTAGAAGAGTAAAAGTGCAACCAGGTGTCACTATGCGGATTGCTTAAATCTTTTCCACAAAGCACAAAATCTAGCTACTTGTGACTGTAATTGCGCTCAGTCACTCCAACGATACAACGGAGTCTCCTAGTTGAGTACATATTTTCACAAACTACAGCCCACAAAGAGGGCCGCAGTATATGAAAACCAGTCAGTCAGTCAGTCAGTCAGTCAGTCAGTCAATCAATCAATCAATCAATCAATCAATCAATCAATCATTAATAGCGCCGCGCTGCGTTGCACTGTACGGGTGGGTGGTTAAAAGATTTCCACCCATTACAAATGGCTCAGGTAGCACAGCCATGATTCTTTGCCGTGAGTCTCAGCATCGGCAAGTATACATAATGACTCACAGATGTGTAGCGGGCACCTCGCGTCTCCGCAGAATAGTGAGTAATGGCATAGTGCGTGCTTCCCTACCTGGCAAAAATTATGGTGACTCAGGGCGTAGTGTGTACCTCGCAGCTGTACTTGCCGTAGTCGCCACAAGAGAGATTACCACGAACTCTTAGAAAGGCCCCTCGTCTAGCTTTTGCTATGGCTGTGATGCCTGTTAGGCGAGGGCCTGGCGTTTTCTCTTCCTAGCATGTCCGACCGAACATATCCGATATAATACGGAGTAAATGTCGTTAAAAACAGGAATCAATGGTTCTTCTTCAAGTTAAGTGTAATATTGGATACATACGGCATGGTAGCGTATTCTAACATAATATAAGAACCAACTAGCTATCAGGATAATTACTTAATATATTGATTAAGCTCACTGACATACTGTGAGACTTGGGTTCGCTGCGGCGCCTAGCAAAGAAGATCTGCATCATGTTTTTTTTTTTGACGCGGCCTCTGAGATCCGCTTCGCCTGCCCGCGAAATATTAACTCAACACAATGAGCACACCGTTGTACGCAAACTACGACGTACGAGTGCCGCTACCGGAAAATTAAGTCCAGGATTCGGGTCATGTCCGGAACTCCTTTTTTTTGCGTGAGGATATTCATAGAAAAAAAAACGGTTGAACCCTCCGTCATAGGAATCGGTATAACACGAAAGTAAGACGTGTCCTTACAGAAGTAGTTGCATCCTTACCGTACACTGATATAAGAGAGCTAGCTCAATGTCTATTGGTGTTTCGCAGCTGTAGCTCCGTTTAACGTGAATGCACCCATGTTGATGCTTGGTGGCACATCTCTGTCCCGACGACACACGTCCTTGATAATCGATTAGACAAGCTTTTGTAGTAGCTGTAGTAATTACCGGTGAGAGCGTAATAAGAGAAAGCGGTGTGACAGCCAGAAGAGCGTCGACTAAGGTTGCCATTCTGCGGCATGTTAAAGATTAAACAGCACACCACCGCCGAACAAGAGGAAAACGCAACGCGCGTTGTGTCTCCCCGCTAGCCCATCCGCAATTTTTCCCGGGGTGAGCGTAATCGCGGAACGCGGTTACAGCTGCTGTAACAGGAACGGGTGCTTTGAGCGAGGCCGAGGCTTGGCCTAAGATCGCCACCTCGCGGTGTGTTAAGCATTAACAAAACTGACCTTTTCCTATTGGAAACGCACCAAATGGGACGGACGCGTAGCAACGACGCGTTTCAGGAGCTAATCGCGAAGGCCACGGTCATGATGCATAATTTCATTTTACCGCTCCCGGACGGCGACACCATCCCATTATGACATAAAACTCTGAGCGCAAATAAACGACGCAGGACGAAGTTTCTTTGCGTCAGTTTTATATCATAATGTTTGACACCGACTAGCCCACCTAGCTAGTCTGACACCACCCCGCCGACCAAGAGCACTATGAGAGGAAAGTGCAAGATATAAAATGCGCGTTTGTAGTCTTCAAAGTGTGCGATGATGGCGCAGTGGGAAGCATCGCGGGAATCTGTTGTCGCGGACCGTGAGGTCGTAGGTTCGATTCTCGTAGAAGTAACTTTTTTTCTTTGCCATGTGATCATGTGCATTATTTCGACGTCATTTCCGTGGCGGAAATACGTGACTGAAATCTTGGTGGTCTCTGGCATAAAACACTTCCATGTTAAAAACATGGAAAATATAGAAATATTTGAGCAGAGTTGCAATACATAGAGAGGAAATTGCATAACGAAGGAAGACACCAGCTCCGATGTAAATTCATGGCTGGATTTTTTTATGTCAGTTGTTCTAACACAAATTAAACAAGCCGTTTGAGATGCTTTGCACTTGATCAGACATCAGAAGCCAGTCACAGTGTAGCAGTCGTACTACCAGCGATCTTATCATTGTGAGGATTCATGACATGATGAAGTTAAGAAATTTTAGGTTTTGTAGTGTGTGAAGAAATATTAATATTTTTCCAGCTAATTTTTTAATAGTGTCATATGAAGTTCATATATATATATAGTTCATATATAGTTCTTTGGTCTGCTATGAAATTGTCTGCTCTCGAACAGCCAGATTTTACTGTGTATACAGATATTTGTTTTACTTATAGCCCAAAATATTAAAGTTCATACTCGTGGAGGGTTGCAATTTTCCTTCCTGTGTAAATTAAAAGCAGATCTTGCAGACTTCAGCTGGATCATTTGCCCTTTGAATAAATATTAAATATTCTTAACTAAATATTCTTAACTTGCCTACTTAATTTTGTGACAGGACCGCACGCTCCCACCTTGTACAGTTCATTGAACTACGAATCGACCGCATATTTTGAACACAGTCATGCTCCTGCTTTAGAAAATATTACACATCTCCCACTAAAGGGAACCATGTAGGGATGCGAAGGAGTGCATGGTTCGACTTAAAGTTCAGTTCATTACGGCCACCATGCCCGATGTTAACGCGTCCTTGCAAGTGGAGCACACCAGGAATTCACTGTAGTTGCCATTGCTGTTACTCGTCCCGAACTCTTGTTGGAGCACGCCACGCGGGTTCATCGCGCGTCTTCAGAATCTCGTTCCCGAAGCCATCAAGTGATTTCTGCTAGAGTGTAAAGGGGAGAGGCCACAGCGTCTTACCCAGCCGATTACACAGGCCCGAACGCGCTAGCCCGTGCCAGCGCGTTCTAACTAGGATACAAAGCGTTGGTTCATCGCGCGTCAGCAGAATCTTGTTTCCCTGCGCCATCACGTGATTGCTGAGAGAGTGTAAGGGGGAGAGGCCACAGCATCTTACCCAGCACCTTACACAAGTTCGAACGCGCTAGGCCGTGCCAGCACACATGGCTTTGCCTGCGTTACGCCAAGCTAGGACAACATACGGCAGCCCGGGCCCCTAAAGCGCTCTGCACATATCATCATGAAGGCGTTCGAAGAACAAGAAGAAGAAGACTTCTTGACGCGAATGCATGCTCAGATGTCTACGCTAGTTGGTAGAAAGCGGACGGTTGCCAATGGAACTACGGACACAGCCCAGCGCAAAGGCCGCTTCGCATCTAAAAAATTACACCATCTCCCACAAAAGGGAACCATGTGGGGATGCGAAGCAGCGCACGGGTCGACTTAAAGTTCCGTTCATCACGGGCACCTTGCCCGATGTTACCGCGTGCTCGCAAGTGAAGCACACCATGAATTCACTCTAGTTGCTTTTGCTGATACTCGTCCCGAACTCTTGTTGGAGTACGCCACGCGGGTTCATCCAACGCCACCTAGACAAACTTCGTCAAGGCCTGGAAGCTGTTCGAGTGACGTGTCACTAGTGGGCTGACGCTCGACCTGCGTGAGCTACGGTATTCGTGCTTTAGCGGCCGTTTAGTTCATTTAATATACACCGAAATTCGTATGGCGGAACAGGAGTGTATGACAAACAGGACTTATAGGCCGTACCATGTAAATTATGACATGCATGTCATGTAAGGCTTGATTTACATGACACACTCTTGGAGCGCTCGCTGCCGTTTCATTAAATGTATGTATACCAAAATTGGCATAGCGTGACATGGTTGTATGACGAACATAAATGACAGGTTGTAACGTAAAAATCATGACAATCATGCCACGTGCGGCATGACTTGCATGCCACGCTCATGGTGGGCTCGCAACCGTTTGGCTAGCAAGATGTGTATCAAAACTGGTATGCCGTGACATGACTGTATGAGGAGCATAAGTGACAGTTCGTAGCATGCAAATCATGACATGTTTGTCAAGTAAGGCGTGAATTATATGACATTGTCAAAGTAAACTTCCGGCTGTTTCGCTAACCGGATTTATACCAAAGGCTGTAGGACGTGAAATAAGTGCGTGACGAATATAAATGAGCAGCCATGTATTGTATACGCGGGAATGTAAGTTCGATAGCACGGTATTTAATGAAATGTACATGCATGAATGCATGACAACATTCAATAATGAACCCGTTGTTATGACATGAAGGCCTTCATTTGCCTCACAGACAAATAATGCGATATATGCAGCTCCTTGCTGACTGCTACGCATTACATCAACTCCCACAGTGCGTTACATGTGGCGACTTTTATATTCGATTGGAACCCCCCTTATTTGCATGCCAAATGTTCTAATAATGAAAAACAACGCATGCTTCAAAGTACATAAATAAGCATACACATCTCGTTCCGCTTTTGTGCCTTGTTTATTTGCAAACTTCTCGTACAATATCGTCCGGACTGAAGTGTTTTTCGCACACCTGCAAGTGACAAGAGAGTGACAACTTTACGATTCGCGTTTCTGCAGTTCACCCTAACATACTGCGAAACGCACGCACGTGACAAAAACTAAACGTAATACCATCATACTACATGAAACGGAATACACGAAAATCAAAAGAGAAGGTGTGTATTTACCTTTGAGTGCTTTGTCGGGCTGAAATTATCCTTTGGGTTAACACGTATCCATGCCTTCCGCGTGTTTTCATCGGTTGGAAATCCAAATACGTGTACCTTGGGCCTCGAGTCGTAGTTGCCACAACAATGTAGAACACAACACTTCCCTGGCATCACAGCCTTGTCACTCAACGAACAACATGCGCATTAACACAAGCAGCACACATCACAGCTTCGAAGGAACCGACGGCACTCAAAGCAACGCAGCATTAGCGTTTCTCGCACTGCTTTCAACTTAACTCGGCATCGGATTGCAGCCAGCGCGTGAGAGATTCGAAACACGTCCAGCTTCGAACACTAGTATTGCTGAAGTGACCAAAACGCCGATGCGAACGCGCCGCCGAAAGCGGGCGTAGGTGATGATCCGCCACCAAGCACAGCGCACAACGCAACCAGCGTCGCAGCCTTGTAGTGATGCATGGGTGCTAGCGTCCGCCGAGCAAGAGCGGCCCACTGAAAAAAGTCAGCCCACTACCTCTGACGACACACGACAAATTGAGTTTAGCTTCCCGGCCTTGACGAAGTTTGTCTAGGTGGCGTTGGTTCATCGCGCGTCTGCAGAATCTGGTTCCCCGACGCCATTACGTGATTGCTGAGAGAGTGTAAGGGGGAGAGGCCACAGCGTCTTACCCAGCCCCTTACACAGGCCCGAACGCGCTAGCTCGTGCCAGCGCGTTCTGACTAGGATACAACGCGTTGTTTCATGGCGCGTCTGCAGGAGGAATCAACTTTATTTACACATATGCTGCGGTCCTCAGGGTGGCTCCACATGGGCAGCGACACTTACGGCCCAGGCAGCAATAGATGTTGTCGGTGACAAGCTAAGAAGAAAAAGTAAACTGTACCGTTGTCGATTTGTATTATGCGCGTCGAACTACGGCCGCTCTTTACCATGACGTAGTGGTTAAGACGAACCAATGAAAAATGCAACATGGCGCCATTCGCAACGAGAGGCGAGGTACCGCTGCATCGAGACCGAAATTCGTTATTTCAAATTTGATGCGGCGTTCGTTTCTTCCAGAAGAAGCTATTTCCGACTGTTATCCGCACGTACTCAGCATCATCCTCGGCGGTCGCCATTCAATGCAGTAGAAGCTTGTGACTGAACAGCGTTTCAAGTGCACCGAAGCGGCAGCAGCTCGGAGTGTCTTACAAAGCTTTAGCGCGTTCCGTCGTTGCGGCAGCGTCAAGTTGCAACACTGCGTGTGTCCCCTCCATCGCTCGGATACACCAAGCATATCGCCTGAGGGTCACCACATCGGCGATTGTCGTAGCGTTCGTTCGTGTGCAGTGAGGTGAAAGTCAAGTCGGAATGTGCGCGTCTGTGTACGGTTTACCGCCCGCAAATGCCATGGCATTGGCAATGCCACATGCCCGTGTATGTGTGTTACTTGGAGCTCGCAACGTAGGAATCTTGGTGATCTATTGTTATATGCGCCGTGCTGTGCGGCTATATGAGTGACCTATGTACGGACGAAGCGTGAGAGAAAGAAAGCCACCAACTTAACCCGTTAGAGCAACACAATGCAAATGTAAACAAACCTGGTGTGGAGAATATGCAGGGGTGTGTGCATTATATGAAGATAATTGTGGTCATACGGTGCGTGTGTCATTATGTGACGTGTGCCTATTAGGGCAGTTGCGTTGTCTCAACGGAATTAAGTTGCACAAGCCCAGATTGATGCGCTGGGTTGAAGTGCCCGTCGCGTAAGTCGCACGCTCGATGCACGAACGGCTTGCAATAAAAAAGGCCATGCGAGTTAATCGTCTACAAACCGCGAGATAATGCAGGCTACATAATATCGGTCTGACGCAGGAACTTTAGATTGCATAGATCATGATCGTAACTGAAGTGACGCAGCTAAAACTATTATTGAGTGAAAAAGAAAGCTTTTGTTGTTAATGGTGCTGCATCATACTTCACGATATCATATTTGGAATTCTTGCTTTTGTCTAACATGAGTCTTTTTGTGCATTTCTCCTGTATTGTGTGCATGTAACCTTGTAGAGAAGTCATCTTGTCGACCACTGCATGATATGCCCGAATTGTGAACCACGTTTCCGATGCGCAAAAAGTGTACGCAGAAGCAGACAAATAACGGCTTGTGAAACGTTGGAAGCACTTTTAATCGGAAAAGCAGGGGAGGAGTCTGTCAGCAACACTTCCATTGCGCTGTATAAAGCTGAAACTCATTTTCTTTCGCGACATGTTTCATTGTTTTCGAGGATCGTTGTGACGATGCGCCTGCGCAGCCGGTTGGTATATATTCCTGGAGATCTGCCTTCAATAAATCAGTTGTTAGTTTTTTGCGCCTGTGCTCGTCTGGTGTGCTCTTTTGTTGTGTTGTGTGGTGTTGCGCTTTTAACGATGGTTTCCATGCATGTATTACGCATTGATAATTTGTTCGTATTAAACTATACTAGGCTCTCGCGATACTGTTAGTCCGTCGACCATTTTTTTTAAACGCTTATCCCTTCTTATGAAGCCTCACCCCCTCATTATGCTTCACAAACAAATGAGGAGGGGTGAGGCGGAGAGATGGGGCTTGACAAGAGACGAAAGGATGTACTTACTGATTGTTTCAACCTATGTATACATTTATATGTCTTCCTTTCATTTCCTCGAGGATGCACGTGTTCCTTGTATGTCCGAGTGTATACGCGGGGTCTTTTGGCTACTCATTTGTTTTTATTTTTACGTTTTTTTATTATTTTTTTATTTTTTCTCTGTACCTGCTTGGAGGTCGATGCTATAAATGTGCATCGAAGCCTTGTAAATATTGGCTTGATAAAGGTCAGTATCCGACCGAAACGTCGACAAATAAACTGTTTGTTTAGAAGCCGATATCATTTTCGTATTATTGCGATAGCGATTATATGCACAGTCTCGGCTGATTTTGCCACCGTCATGCACCGCACGGCAGCATCACTGGCATGACGTCTAATCCGTTTGTTTTCATCGTCCAGCTCGTCGCTACCTTTCTGCTAATACCGGCAGAGAGCGATGCACCGGGCTGGCAAGCTGCGATCAGCGCCTTGCAACCGACTCTCCTCCTGCCTGTCAACGTGTCAACAGCACATGCGCACCTCAACGATATCTGGACTACGTCCCCTTCATCGACAGCAGTTGGTGCTCTGGCGGGCCTTGACGGAGGAGTGACGGCGCCACAAGCATTTCACTGGAGTATAAAGCCGAACCGCAACCATCCAGACGCCATAGGGCACGGCAGCATCACTGGCATGACGTCTAATCCGTTTGTTTTCATCGTCCAGGTGAGAAAACACTACGGCAAATGCTTTCGCTCAAATAACCTTTGTCTAGTTGTGCTGCCGTGCCCAGGGCTGCTCTGCTCATTATTGACTGAAATGCTGTCTCACATTGAGAAATTACTGTTACTTTGTGGGGACGTTGAAACTAACCCTGGACCTGGAACAGACCTAACCCTCCTCTTTAAACAGATTCAACAAATTGCTGATGATGTCAAGGAAATCAAGAATGACCGGCTGACTGCCATAGAATCTAAACTGGAAAAAGTAGCAGTTCTTGATGAGAAGGTTTCCTCATGTATGACCGCGGTAAACAAATTACAGCAATCACTTTCTGCTATGGAGATCAGGCTAGAAGACCTTGAAAACCGTTCGCGACGGTCTAATCTAATACTGTATGGAATTCCAGAGAACGGCAAAGAAAATGACAGGGACCTTGCTGAAATGGTTATTGAAGATGTAATAAAGAAAGTACTCGAATTAGAACCCGTGGCCATCGAACGGATACATAGACTAGGAAGACCTTCTGCCAATAATGCACGGCCGATAATACTAAAGCTTCTAGATCTCCGGGAAACGACTACCATCTGAAGAATTGCTGTAAACTAAAGGGATTAAAGATCGCGGTGGGGGAAGATTTCACTCCCCGTGTACGCGACATCAGGAAGAAACTATGGCAAGCAGCTAAGGCAAGGAAACTAGCTGGTGAAAAGATAAATCTTGTGTTTGACAAATTAAAAATCAACAACGAAGTGTTTGAATGGGACGACGATGCAAACTGTATTCGGCCCATTAAGCGCAACCCTCAGCAAAAAAACGAAGAATCCCAAGTGCGCGCGTTGCGACCACGCAACACTCAGTCACGCACCAAGTAAAGTTCGCAAACATAAACGTTCGTAGCATTCTCCTAAAGACAACCTGGCTAGAATCATTTTTACTCAGCACAGATCTCGACTTTGTCGCACTCACCGAAACGTGGCTGTGAAGTGACGTCAGGGACTTCGAGATAACGCCGCCCAACTATGTAATCTTACGTAAAGACAGAACTACACGCGGGGGAGGTGTGGCCATCCTAATAAGAAAAGATATCGCCTTCACGGCCCTCCCCGTTGTCGAAGGGGTAGAAGCAGTTTTTTGTAAAATGCACTTGACCGCCTGTCCAATAGTAATTGGTTGCGTTTATCGGAGTCCCTCATCACACTCGGAAGCAATGCATTCCCTGTATCAATACCTGCACGTTCACGCTCTTGCATGTAGGCTTATACTTGTTGGCGATTTTAACCTCCCTGATATTGACTGGCTCACTATGACCCATCAGTCATCTTCGTCCGACATTATTATCGATACTATGCTGACATTTAATCTTTCTCAAATTGTTAAAGAGCCCACTCGTGTACAAAGGTGTCCTTGAAATATACTTGACCTAGTTTTTATTAGTGACCACTTTCCCGTAGATGAGGCTGTCATTGAGTTAACAGGTGGTATATCAGATCACAAAATAGTAATGTGTTCGATTCCCTTGCATGAACGCATCAGGCATTCAAACTCAGTTTCTTCCTTTCTCGATTTCAGCAACGCTGATGACACTAGTATACTTGACCACTTATCACACGAATTTAGTTTATTTGAGCAGCTTGCCGGTCATCCGGATGTTGATATCGAAACGTTGTGGCAGAAATTTAAAGAAGTTGTTTCGTATTGCATCTCTAACTACATACCTTCTAAAACAAAGAAAGAAAAACAATTCAATCCATGGATAAATCGTGACATTATTCATGCAAAACGTAAAGTAAAGCGCCTAAGAATGTCTTCTAAACAAACATCGAATCCCATAACTGGTAAGAACCTTGCGGAAGCCATCCGTTCAATGAAGTTTCTAATTAAAGCAGCCAAGAATCACTACTTTTCTCATACTATACCTAATTTTCTTAACGATGCACCTCAAAAATTTTGGAACTACCTCAATCCAAAAAATAAAAAAGATAGTACAATGTCTCAGGAAGAAAGCAGAGACCGAGCTAATCAATTCAACTACTTTTACTCAGTTTTCACTACAGACAACGACATCTCACCACCTCTTGAAACTCATGGCGTAAACCGCATTGAACCTCTCCGCATAAACGAAGCAGGTATATTTGACCTTTTGCTAAAAACAAAGATCAAGAAACAACCAGGGCCTGATAATATACCGAATGAGTTCCTCACCCGTTACGCCGAATGGATAACTAAATATCTGTTTATTATATTTAACATGTCCCTAACAAAATCTTCACTGCCCAATGACTGGAAAATGGCACAGGTCATACCAATTCACAAATCGGGTAGTGAAGCTGACGTCGCTAATTATCGCCCGATATCCTTAACGAGCACAACCTGTAAAATATTTGAACACATTATTCTTAAACATATAACTACTTACCTTGTAAACGAGAACATTTTGACACCATCTCAGCACGGGTTTCGTAAAGGTCTTTCCACCGTTACGCAACTTACCGAATTAATACATGAATTGTCAACAGCCATTGACCATCAAAAGCAGATTGACCTTATCTCACTCGACTTTTCAAAAGCATTTGACCGGGTTTCGCATCAAAAACTTAAAACAAAATGGCAGGCGACAATAGGTAAAGGACCAATCGCAGACTGGATTAGTGCATATCTAACCAAGCGGACGCAGTTTGTGAAAATAAACCAGCAAACATCGGAACTAACGGAAGTTACCTCAGGTGTACCACAGGGCAGCGTCTTAGCTCCTATTCTATTTCTGATTTTTATTAACGATTTGCCCCAATCCATCGGAATCAACATAAAGCTTTTTGCAGACTATTGCATTATATACAAAGAAATTAACTCTCCTTCAGATCATATGGTCCTCAGCAATGCTCTGCTATCTGTGTCAGATTGGTGCACGAAATGGCAGATGACATTAAACGTAAAAAATCAGCCTTGTTAAGAGTCACCCGTAAACAAAACATTTCACATTTTGACTACACTATTGGCAACACGCTACTGACTTCCCTCAAACAGCATAAGTATCTTGGATTAGTTATTTCTAGTGACCTTAGATGGGAGGCACATGTTAACTATGTTACTTCTTCAGCCTTAAAAAAAATTATATTTCCTTAAAAGACGACTGCGATCCGCACCACCTCAAACAAAACTCTTAGCCTATAAAACCTTCATTCGACCTACAATAGAATACGCTAACTTAGTCTGGTTCCCTGCCACAAATAACTTAACTAAAAAGCTAGAAAGTGTGCAAAGAAAGGCGGTTAGGTTTATATACAACAAATACAGTTTGCTCTATTCACCCACTGAATTAATCGCAAGAGCTAGGCTACTAACATTACGAAATCGCGCTAAACTCTCACGCCTAAAAATGCTCTTCCAACTTATTCATAAACAGCTAAACATCGACAGCTCTAGGTTCATATCCATTTCGGAAACCAGACAGTCTCGCCACAAACATCCATTAACTTTACAAGAATACCATTTTAACAGCAACTGCTTCAGGTATTCTTTCTTCCCACAGTCAATTAGAGAATGGAATAGATTACCCGGCTGTATAACCAATAGCAATGACTTGAATACTTTTTTGACATTGCTTGATAACCATGTTCGTGCCACCCATAGCTAAATTGATGTTGTTGTTTTTTCTCTCCTCTACTTGTAAAAATTCTTGAGTGCCTTTTGATTATGATAATTGTTTCAGTGCCATACGCAGTGAATTTGTTTTTCATGTTATTAGTGACATTTTTGCATGTTATTGAAACGGTCCACCATGTACCATATCTGAGTTATGTTTTTCACCACATTGCTTATGCTCCTATATAATCCGTGTGGTATCGTATAAGAATTATAATCATACACTTTCACTCTTTCAATGTAAGTGTATCTCTTGTATCTTTCGGTTGCCCTCCTGCAATAGTCCCCATTGGGACTGGCAGTATGTAAAAATAAATAAATAAATAAATATAAAGACACAAAGAAAAATAATTAAAAAAACTTTGCCACGCGGGAAATCGAACGGGTGGCCTCTCGCTTCACAGCGCGCGGCTTTAGAGGTTAGTCCAAGAGCAGCAACGTCGAGCTATTTATATACACCATTTACTCCAGCATGCCTTCTTAGCCACCACATAGATGGCGCGATGTGTGCGCGTGGCGTGCTTTAAAGATCGTCGTCCCGCTCCTGCGAACGCCGTTGCTCTTCGCCCCACATGGCGTGGTCGCCTTCGTGCGCTTATCTCAAGGAAAGAAGAGAGCGGCCTGGGTTGTGGAGCGGTGGGCTGTATGTCTTGTGCTTTCGCCGCGATGTCCGCGCTGAAGTCACAGAGCGCACGAAGGTCACTTCGCTTGCTGCAGCGGCCGCGTTTGCGAAAGGACCGCGCTGTTCAAACAGAAATAATTAACAACTATGACAGTTCGCGCTCGTCCTGTGTGTACCTGTTCGTTCGTTTCGTGCGTCCTGCTTTATGGTTGAGCACTGCGCTTGAAGTGTCGAGCTGTGACGCATGATAGTTCGCGCTCGTCCTGTGTGCGTTCGTTTCGTGCGCCCTTTGGGCTCGAGCTACGCGCTGGTAATTTCGAGCTGCTTTCCGTTCTTCGCGTTACATTGTAATTTATTGCTATCGCGTTCATTGCATCGCTGTTTGCGGCGTAACTGTGACTTTTTTGTCTTACAACTGAAGGCAGCCTCTTCACAATTTACGCGTCTATATATATATATATAGAAGGGTAGGGGCCCGTCTTCCAACAAAAGTGGGCCCCAATGCTGTAATGCCTACCGGGGCGCGGCTGGTATGAATAATAACAAACTTGGATATTCAAGGGCTCTAAGGGATCGTGTTAGCGCCAGTGCAAGTGGTCGAACCGAGAAACAATCCCACGTAACGCCTTTAGTCAACGCCACTTTAGACGGGTACATCTCCTTGAACGTAACGGCAACATACGCAATGCCCCCACAAGTAAACAGCATGTGCGCTTCACTCTTTTATTTCGTTGAAACAAGACGTCAAATGAAGCCTTAGCGTTTGCCTCAAACACGATAACAAACACGGCGACTAGAGACGCAAATGCGGTATTTACGGCAAC
Source organism: Rhipicephalus sanguineus (assembly GCF_013339695.2). NCBI lineage: Eukaryota > Metazoa > Arthropoda > Arachnida > Ixodida > Ixodidae > Rhipicephalus > Rhipicephalus sanguineus. Next base: position 139,781,414 of record NC_051185.1, read on the forward strand.
GCGAGAGTCAAAATTAACGAAGGCAATCTCAGACCACCTCGCCATGCTTCGCTTTGAGTCACAGTTGCCATAGTTACAGCAGACGGTAAGGAAACTGGCGGCGAAAGTTTCGTAACAAAATTTACAAACGACCTCATTAAATGTGATTAATGTCGCTGTTTTGTTTTATGAAATGGTAAAAAAGCTTCCTTTATTTTAAATTTGACGTTAAATCTGGCATTCTTTGTTTGAATACCTAAATAGGTACTTCGCAGAAATATCACCTTCGAGATGTACTATACATCTTCGTAGACTCCGAGGTAGCCGCGGCCGGAGGTGCGGTTTAAAGAGCAGATATATTGGTAAGCTGACGCTGAATTCCGTGCCTTCACATTTTTTTATCTAGCTTTGTTTTCTTCATTTCAATATCAATGCAGTATTGCAAGATAATGTTTGTATGCGTTTCTATATTGTAGCTGCGTTTCTATAATGGGAGTTTCAATAAGCTCAACCCTCTTTGACCATGAGCGAGCTGACAGGAGCGTTCTGGGGGGAGGAAAGCCTTCACAGCACCACAATATGTGATTTTTTGTGGCCGATTCGTGCGCGCTGCAATTTTGGCAGATTGGGTTAATCGATCCGCATGTAATTAGCGCCAGCCGATGAGGATTAGGAAATGAGTCAGTTTGAATGCGGCGGAGGATCGTGGCCAGCGCTCTCGTGAGGTTTTCATCTAGCAGAATCTCGTTACCCGACGTCATCACATTACTACTGACAGTGTGAGGGGGAGAGACACAGCGTCTTACCCAGCCCCTTACAGAGGCCCGAGTGCGCTAGCGCGTGCCAGCACACATTGTTTCGTCTGCGTTACGCCACGCTAGGACAGCATACGCTAAGAGAGCCCCTCAAGTGCTCTACACGTATCATCATCAAGGCGGTCGAAGAACAAGAGGATGAAGATTTCTCCTTGGCGCGAGTGCGCGGTCAGATGGCTATGCTAGGTGGTACAAAGCGGACGGTCGCCAATGGAACTACGGACACAGCCCCGAGCAAAAGCTGCTTCACATCTAAAACGTAGCTAGTAATCGGTCAGCGACGGAACAGGTGCATAAATCTTACCTGTAATATAGTATCAAGTATTCCCAGTGTTTCGAAATTGACGCGAAGTCTCAGTTTGCAGCTACGTAGGTGACGCATGAGCCCACGGATTTACCTGATGAAAGTCTATGATTGCAACCTTCCCTGGAACGTTGCTTTCTCGTGGCGTCGGCACGGCGTCTCTTGTGCCCAGAGACCATCGCCGTTTGGAAAGGCCCAACGAAAGGCCATTACCGCGAATATCGAAGCTCGTGCTTGGCACTCTATTTCCTCAGTCAAAATTTGCCTGGTGTGTACAATCCTCCATGTAGGTGCTCTGTTTTAACTGAGAAATGGCATTTGCTCCGCCTGTAGCCAAACATCCCAGCATAAAATGGACCAGCTGTATTCCCTTTCTGCAAGCGCAGGTGTTTACGCCAGTGGGTAATAAATCAGTATTTTGATTTGATTTTGATTTTATTTTATTGATTCATCACAATTCATGTGACCGGAGGCGAAGGGAAAAGCCATTTGAATGGCTTGAGGGAGTCATTCGCCCCCGTACAAAGACAGCAGCTCAGTTACAAGCATGTTCTTGACACTGTTAACACAAGAATTTGTAATGAATCATGATCAGCAAAATATGAATGGAAACGAACCACCAAAATATACATCGATTGTTAGTTACCCTTTAAAGAACCTCCTGCATTTTTATACATCCTGTTTAGATCTGCGTGATGGACCAACACAACACTTCATCACTACTATAGTATTGCATTAGTGACAGTTTAAGTGTTTATTTATATAAAGTCGAACAATTTTAGACGAAGGGCTTAAGTTAAGAAAAAATTATATACAATTCAGACAATTTCACATCGCGAAAATCAATTTCTTTATTCTTGTAATCATTTAATAAACGCGGAAGCTTATTACGAGCCATTTGCCGACCGTAACCAGTTCGACAATGCGGAACATTCCATGTCCCGGTTGTTTGTATATTATATGATGGTTCTTTTGGGCGCAACTTTACTAATCCCATGAAAACAGAATCCTGGGGCTCGCAATGTATTCGATATTCACGGAGCAATCTGTACACGTATATGTCTTGTGGTTTTATTATTTTGAATCTTCTAAATACCTCTTCAGAAGGATGCACAGTTGGTACATTTGGAATTATTCTCAAAAATCTTTTTTGCATAAGTAATAGCCGCAAGAGCTTCGATTCAGTAGTAGTCCCCCAAACTAAATGGCAGTAGTTTAAATACGACGCGAAAGGGCAATATAAATCAACAATTGCACTGGTTTAGGGATTAGATAGCGGTTTCGACTCACAATACCAGTTATCGCACCTAACTTTTGTAATACTGCATTTACGTGCTCATCCCACTGCAGTGATTTTGAGAAATGCACGCCAAGTACTTTAATAGAGTCAACTAACTGTATCTCTGAGCCGCGATAAACATGGTTGTCTTTTGCAGAAACCTGCCTGCCAATGTGTGTCAATTCTGTGTATGCCAGAATGTGCCAATGCTGTGTGTGGGGCCCAAAGCCCCAATACCAGCCCCTTCAAGAAAATATATTTCGTTTTATAAATTTGTTTCCTTAAACAATCGGTGTAGCGATGCATATGGACAGACACACTTTACTCGTTAAGTCTTCATATCAATGTTGAGGCGTTTAAAAATAGAATTTGGTGTGTTCAAACTAAGCATGTACAAATCAAATTGCATAGTATGATTCACAATTGCTCTTAAACTTGTACCAAAGCTAGCCCATCTTCTGTAGTTCAAGATGTAACGCGGAGCACGTCTGTACATGCAAATCTTCATTGTTGCACCAAATACTGCCGCACATGCAAATCTTCATTGTTGCACCAAATACTGCCGCGGAATTTCGCTTAGAGCTTAGCTTATTTCTGAGTTTAAAAAATTTATTTTGCTAAGCCCGAGCCTTTTCAACCTGACCCACGTGGTGTAGTCAATAACCGGAGAAGCAGCGCACCAGTTTCTAAGTTCTGTTGACGACATCTTCATAAAGAACGTCAGATGTGACAAGGCTTCAAGATTAGGCTTCAGAAGGCAGCCGCAATGAGACACGCTATGCTATCTTCGTAAACAAGGACTCGATATCTCCCGAGGAAAGCGTGCCTGTCGTGGCATTCACTAAGGAGGCATTGGCTTCTTACAGTATATGAATAAACGGACAACTAACCTGATCCCAGCAGGAGCCACAGGTTCTCTGGGCTCATAATTCACAGAGACGTCGATTGAGCTTCGGATGCAAACTACGGTCGCTAAATGAGCGTGACAATGTTGAGCGAGAATTATCTCCGCAGAGGCGCGTGGTTCGCTGGGAATGTGGAGTTACGTCCTAAACACGTGACCAGTAGAGTGCTCGCATAGCCCTCACACCGGCGTACTGGGATTTATTTTCTCGACACACAGATTTGCGCGTAGCCGCACGGGCCTTCTTGACGGGCTCGGTTTGTCGGGAAGCAGCACGCGTTCTCTCTGCTGCCAATTGGTCAGACAAAAAGCACACGATTTGGTTCCCGGCACACGTTGGCCGACACGTACACAGAACCATCATCAATGCCAACGAATTGGCTCACTCCCGGGCGCGAGGTCTCACATTCCACGTCGAGGAGAACGAATCAGGGGCTGAGGACGTTACATGGTACTTCCGAGACCCGTTGTTAACATTTAATGAGATCTGCAAACATTACCAGTTGGAGCGGCGGAGGTACCCACTCCCGCACCCACACTTAAACAGGGCTCAATCTATCACTCTGCATCTGTCACAGACGGAGGCGTATGCATCGCCTTTAAAATGTTCCAAATACATGGATGGCATAGAGCCGGGGTGCCCGCGCTTTGGCCACCCCAAAATGCACCTTACAACACATGCTGTGGCAATGCCCTGCGTTGCGCGAGAGCAGCGAGTCTCCCTATACGGAGGCGGACTGGAACTATCTGCTCACTAACCAAGACAAAGGAGACCAGCTTAGGGCCATCCAGAGGGCCCGCGACATGGCCGTGGAGTTTAACCTGCCCGTCCCGTCGTGGGAGTGGCCCACCAATGTCACACCCTAAAGGGGGTCGAGCGCCGCCTCCGGATAATAATAAAGTTCTTTGCCTGCCTGTCTGCTACTCTTTATACGCACCCTGTCGACGCAAGCTGTTATAGCCAAAACCTAGTCACATACAGCTTCGCAGTAAAAAAACCACCGACGATTACGATACTGCCTCATGCGAATACTGAGCGCAGCTGTTTAGGTGTCTTGATTTCTCGATAAGTTGACGCACGACTGTCTCGCTAACCGGGAGACCGTGGAAGGCAGTGTGTGGGCGCTGTTCCACAACAGCCGCCGCAAACAGGCCTCCATCCATGCAGTGCTTAATTTCTATATATGTGGCGTTTTTTAAAGAAGCCAAATGCACTTTAACTGAAACCGAGAAAAACGCACTTTTTTGCTACTGCAAATATGGCCGGGCCTGTTCCAAAATTTTTTTGCCAGTGTGTTCCTGTCCCCTAAGTAAGTCAAATCTATATTGCGGTTAGATATATATAGCCCACTATTGTCGGCATTCAGGAGGAAACTTTGTATTTGGCTCTTATAGATTTGGCCTGTTGCATGGGCATGCGCAGATAAGTTTTCGTGCCTTCTTTCTTTTCAGCCGTTGTGCGTCTCTTCAGTTGTTAGCCGGCGTTTGTGGTGTCCTGACTTCTTTCTTGTGTCCTTGTTTGCACGCCCTGTCTTTTTAGAATGAATACTTACCAACTAGCTCAGCTCTCTGTTATTCTAAGATTGAAACATTTCATTTGGGCTTGAATCAACTCGTAAAAGAAGTCTAAAACGATTCGAATGTACGATATAGCAATATTTTGCGATAGAACTAACATCCTCCTTGTGCTTCCGTCGGTTCCGTCCTTGGTTGCATGCGCGTAATGGCGATGACTATACTTGAAGAGCGAGTGGCGCTTTATGGCAAAAGGCGCACTATTCTGGACTGGCGGCATCGTTTTCTTGTTCTTGGCGTCTATTTAAGACCTTCAAAAGTGCTCCAGCTCTTCTTGTTCTGAGCTCGTTTTATGGTGTGCCGCTTCGCATCACTTCTTCTTCTTCAAGGAATTCATCGGTGCCCAATATCTTCATTTCATACATCTTTTATTTCAAATATACCGTCTTGGAGCGCAAGAACTACATGATACTGCACCGCTAAACTAGAAAAGAAACACTAAGAGGCAAAAAGAAGCTTTAAATTCGGCCTCTACCTCTTTATATTCGAGTCTTGCCCTACAACATCATGTTCTTCAGTAAGTGCCAAGTCGCCCTAAAATATTAATTGTGGAACGTAAACACGATAGCAAAACAACGAGGACACAAATGGAACAGATTGGATGAGACCATGTTGGTTGTTTTGGCCACGATTGTTGACGCAGCGCTGGTTTAATGAATGTGGCTCACTTTGATTAAAGCAGATGCAGCATTTGGCTCATTTTTTATTAGAAACTGCCATTTTGAGTTCACGTTACAATCAGGAATTGCCCCATTTTAATTCCAACTCTTTTAGAAGTTAAATAGATTTAGGCGCGCTTTACGCTCTCGTGAAGTTTAGAAGTTCGGTTTCTCCATTGGGCTCTTTTTGAAAAAAAATGTCACATATGGTATCGAAGGACGCCCTCGCCGCATATGCCTTAGTGATGACGTCATCGGCGACCGCACGGCGGCGTCCACTATTGTGGCGCCACGGGTGGCCGCCGCGGAACCTGTCGCCTCGCCACTGTTGTTTCCTCCTACTCGCGCTGTCCTCGCTATCGCCGTCTTTCATCCTCCACTGAGCTCAACGCTCGCTGTCTTTCGTCCTCGCTGGCTCAGCCGGTTACAACGACGACGCCGCCCAACGCAGGAATGGGTACCTAGGAGCTGCGCTGTAAAATTTGTTTATCATGGGCGAACTTGTGCCCGGAAAACTAGTCGCACTGTCTAAGGTTCTGCTAGAGCGTTGCACACAAGGTGGCCCTTCGACCAGCCAACACCTTCTCTATTTTTTTGCAATGCCAGTGCAAACACTCGCTCCCCAATGGGAACCTTTGGTCCACCTTAGTTTAGGGAGTGGTCATGGTGCGACGCCACGTAACGAGTACGACTGCTTGCGTCACACGTGCTTCTAACGCGTTTCCATGGACATGTGGTAGATGCGCCGCCCCTCTCCTATATCATGCCTCTGTCAGATTTGTTCCTTCGAACTCCTTCCTTTGTGACTCGCACCAATGCCGCCGCCTCACAGCGCTCGTGTGGACACATCTCAAAGTCACCGCATACAGTAGCGTCGCAGTGACGCGTCACTCTTGGGAGCCCGCACATAGGGTAACATAGTAAGCGTAAAGTGCGGGCACTCTCAATGAACCATGCAACCAGAGATCGTAGGGCTGGCATTAATCGTGATGAACTTCATTTTCCGCCCGTGCCATCATGCAATGACGGTTTCAGTTTTGGTTTCAACGCTGTTTGCGTAAATTTCGAGTGTTTTCTTCTTTTAGGGGCGAAGCTCCTTAAGGCGGCACCCGTTCGTCCCTCGTAGTCGTCGTCATCGTAGTAGTCCGTAATAAGTCTTACGCTTTGACCTCCAAGGTGGTGCCGGTGGAGATTTCTCCTGTGCGTTGTTGAACAATAAAAAATTCGCAGCGTGCGCGTTAACTAAAAGCCGAATTCTTCTGTCTCTCATTCCCCATTAGCAGCCATTGGCATGTTCCAGTAGGAAACGTTAGTAGAAGTAGAAGTGTAAGTGTTAGCTAAAAGCCGACTTCTTCTGTCTCTCATTCCCATTAGCAGCCATTGTTTACCTCCAAGGTAGTGCCTGGTGAGATTTATCCTGTGCGTGATTAAACAATAAAATTTTTTTTCAAAACGCCGTTGATTGATGAAATAAACCAACGAAAGACGCCAGATGTTTTGTAAAAGCAGAACGAAAGAACGCCAGATGTTTTTCTTAAAGTGTAGTAGTAGTAGTTGTATGTAGCCACCTCGCCCGATCGTCAACGGGCGAGGTGGACCGGCAACGGCGCGAGGACCCTGCCGTACGAGAGTTAAATCACACTAAAAGACATACTTTGCGGGCGATACACTCTAGTGAGCTTTCAACTTTTCGTCTTAATGTACATGATAAAGAAATTATTTCTACGAAAAACGCAAGGCACACCTTGAGCAATATATTTGGTTTTGGGACGCTAAATGGAACCATGAGGTGATGCGAAGGCGGAGCACTTGCACGATCGCGTTCCGTTGGCTTTCGTTGGGCATGCTACCGACCTCGCGTCGTGGAACGCGCGTCCTGTCTTCCCTCTAGCCTTGCCTTTAATTCGCACAGGGCGAGCGGGGAATGCGGTCGCTCTTGGCACTCTTTCGCTCGGGAGCGGACTTCTTCCTTGCATTTCACCGATCACAAGTGATAATGAAGGGACCACGTAAACCAACAGTACAATAAAAGTTTGATGTTTAATATATACACGATGTTTCACACTCTTTATATTATGTACTGGGCGCATTTCACGGAAGAGTTTCACGGTTTACAGATGATTCCCTCCGTAGCTTCGCCCCACTCATCATCATTGACCCCGTGGATATGCTGTGATTTTTTTTGATCCGTGCGATTGCATTCGTTAGCCGTTTTTTAGATGCGATATAGGCCGCAGACATGCCTATCGCAAATAGGCGTTAGTTGACAGGCTTTGACAGTTCTTGCTTAAAAAAAAAACGCGCACATTTTATAAGTGTATCGCGCTCATTCACATAGTAGTGCCTAAAAAATAGCAGAGAACATCTAAACAGATGTCTTCGTCTAACCATGACCTCATATAGGCACTTTAAGGATTCAAACATAACGGTACATATTAGTACAAACTGAAAGAGAATGATTTCATTGGAAGATATCATTGCTATATACAAAACAGAATAACAATCTGGCATTGTGCATGGTGTAAAAAAGTACGCAATATCCGCAAGCACATAAATAACCAGGTGACAGAAAACAGAAGCAAGGATTATGCACCCCAATTGTGCGATGTCGGATTCATTGTCAACACGAAAATTTCAACGTATCAGTAAACTTGCAAATGTTTTAACAGCAGATGTTATTGATGTTCGTATCAGTAATCATCATAGTACAATAAACAATATTTATTGCAATAAAAATACTCTTGCCGTAACTATGAACGTGAACAATGAAACAAGTCGGAAAGAAATCGACACCAACAACAGAAACTCCATGAGTATTGTTCTCAAAAACAATGTTGCCCTGATTGTCCACAACAGCTAGCGAGTAGCGATGTTTAATGGTGTAGGCGGTGGGCCTCCACATAATGCACTCCTGCTGTTTGGCCATAGCTGCGCTGTATCTCCTTCACTCGATGTTTCCGGCGTTTTACGTGAAAATCAGGCTGCATTTTGCTCGGTCGGGGTTGTATAATGCACATTCCGAGGAAGTTGACGTCGCTTGTTCTCGTTGAACGCTGGAGCGTAGTGAAGTTGCCCCATGAAGCGACGGCCCGCTTCAGTGGTGGCGACCCTGCGGTCATATGATGGTAAATGCGCATCAGTTTTTTACATAAGTATTCTCCATTCGTACGACTCTAAGACGGAATCAGTCTGCTTAGGAAGATTACGTTCAGCATTCTGGGTGCTATTATCAGCGTTGTTCAAAGTTTTCTACATCACTAGGGAGCATAGCTGACCAAGAAGAGCTAGAAAAATAACGCGTCACCAAAGACAGCTATTGTTCGTCCGCGGAAGCCAAAGAGAAGAGCCTGCCGTGCTCAGCACGCTGTTATGCGAGGGTTCCCAACCCAAACTTCCTTGCTTCGACAAGGAATTCAAGCTGGTAAAACGTCTGACGCAACCAGCGTCAACACCCGCTGATACAACGAGGCGGGAGTCTTACGCAATCCCCGGCAACTCCGGCGATGCGGCTGACGCAACCAGCGTCAACACCAGCTGACGCAACGATGAGGGAGCCTTACGTAATCCCCGGCAACTCCGGCGCTGCGCCTGACCCAACCGACGGAAATCTCTCCCGCAACGTGCGGCAAGCCCTCCTCCCCGCGGATCCGGTTCGAGCCAGCGACCAACGGCGGTTCCTGATTGGAGGCTTCGCACTACTGGCTGATGCAAGGGGTCGGCCAGGGCTATAAAAGAACCAAGCTGCGCGGAGAGAGACCGCGAGACAGCGAGACAGTGAACGAAGAAATCCCGGGTCGTCGTCGCACCGCTGTGCGAGCCCCTTAAGCTGTCGGCCACAGCGCCGAATATGTAACGCCTCTGTACATATGTATACAAATTTGCCTTAACTCACCGTCGCCTTGATCGCTCCGTCTATCAGCTCTGCGCAGAAGCAGTCGCAAGCTGAGACACCTGTTACCCAACAGTGGATGGCAGCTGCGGGATCGGCCGGCGTCAGCTACCTCGATGCGGTGAGTGCCTGATGTTTTCGCTTCAGTTCACCAGACTTCTCTAGCACAGGTTATCGTAGTTTAGAGAAGGTTGTGTGAAGCATTGGAGTGAGCTTTGATTGTTTCGAGCAAAGTCGGAGCGCTTTGGAACCAAAGTTAATGCGGAGGGTGTAAACACGGCAGGTTGAGAATTGCTTGCGTGTCTTTCTAGTAGACTTATAGGGGATACGGCATATAGATTCTAACGAGGGCAAATAGCAAGAGGCTAGTGTGAACGATGGAGAACCGTAAAGTGAAAGAATCCATCGACATTTGTGACGAACTCGGCCTTACTCTGGGCCGTGCGAAGCGAAAGCAAGCGATCCTTGAGATCATGCAGAAGGAGGGAGTAACGGCTGAGGAAGTCGATGAGGCCTGGGCGGATATCAAAGAACGCCGCGAGCACGAGGAGGCCGAAAGACGAGAACTCCGTGAGCTTTAGGAGGCCGAAAGACGAGAACTCCGTGAGCGTGAAGAGGCCGAAAGGCGAGAACGCCGCGAGCGCGAGGAAGCCGAAAGACAAGAGCGCTTCGAGATGAAAATAATAGAACTGGCATTCCGTCAGTGTTCGCAAGCGCCTAGCGTAGGTTCTGCGACGGTTCAGGCTAGTGGACATAGAATTCGAGACCAACTGCCACCGTTCGTAGTGGGCGAGGACATGGCGAAGTATCTGGTAAAGTTCGAACACGTCTGCGATAGAAATGGCATCGAGCGGTCTCTTTGGGCACAGAACCTGTTAGCTCTGCTCCCCGGAGAAGTATCCGACGTGATAACGTGCTTGTCGAGGGAGGCGTTTGAGAGCTATGACGAGGTTAAGGAGGCTCTGTTGAGAAGCTATAAATTGTCAGCCGAGGCTTTCCGGCGAAGGTTCCGGTACGCAAAAAGGGGCAATGAGTCACACGTTGACTTCGCGTTTCGTCTTAAAGCCGATTTAATTGAATGGCTCAAGGGCGAAGATGTCTATGACGACCGCGATAAAGTGGTAGAGTGCATAGCATTGGAGCAATTCTACCGCTGTATCGAAAATGATGTCAAGCTTTGGCTGCAGGTTAAGCTTGGAGAAGTACAGCTAAACAAGGCAGTAGAGTTAGCTGAAGAGTACTACATTCGTAGAAACTTGCAAGTAGGGCCGTGCGTGTTGAAAAAGCTGAGAGAAAAGAGGGCTTTTCAAAAAAACCTGATGACCGGAAACCTGCTCCGCACCGTAATTTCAGAAAAGACCGGTCTTTTACGAAGGAGACTGTGAGGGAAGGGCAGACGGAAGCGCACGAGTCGAGTGAGCTTCCCAAACAGCGCACTGATACTACACGGGCGTTTGAGTCACGCAAGCCGCTAATCTGTTACAATTGCAAAAAAGAAGGGCACATCGCGGCAAATTGTAAAGAAAAGGTTGCTTTCGCAACAATCCGTGAATCAGAAAAGAACATGCGGTTGTTAGAACCGTATATTCAGGAGATTAGCGTCAATGGGAAAACGTGTCGAGCACTTCGAGACTCAGCGGCAACTATGGACGTTGTCCATCCTGCATTAGTGTCTCCGAACGACTTGACAGGAGAATGCGCATGGATCAGGCAAGTCGCCGAGGAGCAGAGCACTTGCTTCCCGATCGCTACGGTGATCACTGAAGGCACTTTCGGTAAGCCTCACACCGAAGCGGCTGTGTCTGCTGCTCTCCCAGATTGTTTTCCTTATCTTTTTTCGAACAACTCGGAGCAGCATCTCAAAGAGCAGGGTAAATCGTTCTTTCCCAGCGTTGCGTACATGGCCCTCACGCGATCGCAAGCGCGGAAGCTCTCACAGGAACTTGATCTCGTTCCATGTAGTACACCCGGTACACCACCACCGGCAAAAGCGGCCGAGCTGCGTGACCTTGGCAGCGAGTCGAGCGAGCCTCGGACAGAAAACTCTCGGGGTGGTGGGTTACTCGAGCCGCCTGCAGCTGAAGCGGGTAGCGTCGTCTCCGTCGGCGGAAAAACCGAAGTGGCGCCGTTGGGCGAGGCGGGCAATACGCTCAAGCCTGTAGCTGAAAGTTGGTGTGAGCTGTCGAGGGTTGATCGAGCGACGCTCATTCGAGAGCAGCGTGAAGACATCTCGATAAAAGTGCTAATGGAAAGCGTAAAATTGGGAGTAAAGAAATAGAATGTTTCTTTTTATGAGAAATCTGGGCTATTGTATCGTAGCTACACAGATGCACAAGGTCGCAGGTATGAGCAACTCTTGATACCGCAAAAGTATCGTCGCCATCTGTTGGAACTTGCGCACGAAAACGCGTGGGCAGGGCATCTCGGTTTGAAGAAGACCAAGGCTAGGATTTCCCTTGAGTTTTACTGGCCGAAATGCTGGAAAGATACCGAAGACTTTGTGCGCTCTTGCGACACTTGTCAGAGGGTGGGTAAATCCACAGACAAGTGGAAGGCTCCCATGAAGCTTGTGCAAGTTATAACAGAACCTTTTCGGCGCCTAGTTATCGACATTGTTGGGCCATTGCCGGAGTCAAGGCAAGGTTGTCGATACATCCTGACTGCCCTATGTGTAGCAACGAAATTTCCAGAAGCGGTACCTCTTAGGGAGCTCAATTCTCCTCACATCGTGGACGCTCTGCTCTCGATATTCGCGCGTGTCGGATTTCCTTCTGAAATTCAATGCAACAATGGCAGCGTCTTCACCAGTTGCCTTACCTGTACCTTTTTGGATAAATGTGGAATCAAGGTGGTGCAAAGTTCGATGCATCACCCACAATCTATTCCGGTAGAGCGTATGCATTCAGTTCTGAAACGTATACTGAGACCTCTTTGTTATGAGCACAAATGCGACTGGGAAGCATGTATTCCTCCCGCTATGTTTGCTTTGAGGTCTGCTCCTCATGAGAGCACTGGCTTTAGCCCCGCAGAGCTTGTATATGGCCGGAGCTCTCATGCCAGAGCAACGGTAGTTCCGGTTCTTCTTCCGGTTCTTCTGTTTGTACCGTTACAGCCGCGCGGCCCACCGTGTCTGTCGAAGGTGGTCTCTCCTCGTACTTTTTAAGGAGGTTGATGTGGAACAAACTGGTTCGGGTTCCCAGATCAACGACATAGTCGATTTCGCTCCGCTTCTCTAGTACAGTGAAGGGGCATTTCCAAGTTAGAATCAGTTTGTTGGTGTCGGAAGGTAGTAGGAGTAACACCTTGTCTCCGACGCAGAGTTGACGAGGCTTCGCTTTGCGATCGTAGTATTTCTTTTGTGTCAGCTTGGCTTTCTGGAGCTCTTCGTGCGCAATTTGACACGTCTCATACAAACGATCGCGAAGCTCCATGACATAGCCGTATGTAGTCTTCATTTGGGCATCCAAGGTTTTTCGCGTCCATAATTCTTTCAGTATGGACATGGGGCCTCTAATGTATCGACCATACAGGAGGTCGAAAGGCGAAAAGCCGATACTCGACTGAGGCACCTCTCTGTATGCAAATAATAATGGTGCCAGGTATCTGTCCCAGTTCTTTGGACTTTCGTGGCACATGCGCCGTATCATTTGCTTTAACGTACCGTTAAAGCGCTCAACAAGGCCATTTGCCATAGGGTGGTATGGGGTAGTTGGCAACTGTCGGAAAGACAGTAGTCTGCTAACTTCCTGCATTAAGCGTGACGTAAATGATCTTCCGCGGTCGCTCACGATTTCTCGTGGTATTCCAACGCGCGAGAACATTTCCACCAACGCTTCTGCTATCTTCTCCGTGTCTATGCTTGGTAATGCGACTGCGTCAGGATATCGCGTTGCGCAGTCCACCATCGTTAGAATGAAACGATTTCCTTTTGCCGATGTCGGTGATAGTGGACCGATGATGTCGATCGCCACACGTTGGAAGGGCACGTCAATCACCGGCATTTTTCCAAGGGGAACACGTCCAACTAAGTGCTTTGGCACAGTGCGCTGGCAGATGTCACAAGAGCGCACAAATCGTGTCACCTCAGCCTGCACGCCCGGCCAATAGAATTCTTCTAGAATCCTATCAGTTGTTCGTTTAATACCTTGGTGGCCTGCCATAACTCCCTCATGTGCCATCCTAAGAACAAACTGGCGGAGGCTTTGCGGAACAACCAGTTGGTCAACTTCCTTCCTCGTGAGCGATCTGTAGTGTCGGTGCAGTATTCCCTTAAGCAAGACATACTCTATGTTTGCTGATCGCTTCGTCATCGTCTTCCCGATCGCCGAAAAACAGCTGTCCAAGGTGCGATCTTCTTTCTGCAACTTTTCAAGAACTTGTGGGGTCACATCTAGCGCGTTGGATGCCGCCACAGGTAACTTCATGTCCCTGGTCCCTCTTGTTATCGCTGCACTCAGAGTCGGTGAGTCTGGTGACACGCTTGGATATGGAACAGGCTCCCCTGCTGGTGTCGACTCCTTATGCAGTCTTGCGACATCCGACATGTGATGCGACGTGGTAGAACCAGAAGGGAAGGTTACCCCGTCGATGTTGCCGAGAACGACGTCATATAGTGGCTTTTCCATGCAGAGTGCCAGTGTCGGTCCTCGGAAGAACGGAGAGTCGATGTACACCTTTGCCTCGGGAAGCTGCCTCGACGAGCCGTCGAGAAGGTGCACAGTACGTGTGATACCGGTGAAATTCTTTTCCGGTACCAGCGAACGCTTGACCACCACGGTATTGCATCCCGAGTCTCTTAGCACCGTCACAGGCTGTCCATCGAGATATCCGGTTGCCGTTGGCATCTCTTGTCTTAGCAGACCAAGACAAATACCTTCTTTTGCCGATGGTGTACTTTCCTCTGCTGATGAAGGGGTAGAATCCAAGGTCTCCTTGTTCCGGGCAAGAGGCGCACAGTCATAGTCGGCGCTTGACGCTTCCTTGTTGACTTGACGCTTCCTTGTTGCGGCTCTTTACATTCGGACACTCGTCAGCTTGGTGACCGTGTTTCCTGCACTTCCAGCAAGACGAGGGCTTCGGGCCTTTTGACCGCGTCCAACAGTCTGCAGCGCGATGACCTTGCTTGCCACATAGAAAGCATTGTACTTTTGCTTTTCCGGCCTCTTTTTCTCGGCTCTTGCTCGGCGAGTCTGCTTTTTCACTTGGTCTTTCCTGCTTCCCTTTCGCGATATTTGTCAGCCCTTGCGCTTCCAGATAATGATCAGCCGTTTCGGCTAGCTGATCGAGCGTTCGGCATCCTCGCTCTTTCAAGAAGATGGCGAGTTTCTCATCGCATCGCAGCAAAAACTGTACGGATACAATGATATCCCTCAGTGCGTCATACGTTTTATCTGTTTTTGCCATCTGCTGCCAATGATCGAAGTAACCGAGCAGCCGACCAGCAAATTGTCGCCCTGTCTCGGAATTCTCCGGCTTAGCTTCGCGAAACTTTTGCCGATATCCTTCTTCGGTGTAACGAAACCTTTGCAACAACGTTTGCTTCAGCTTCTCGTAGTCTGTTGCATCCTCTGCAGCCATACGACCGACAATACTCAAAGCTTCTCCTGAGAGGCATAAGCTTAATGAGAGCGCCCACCTGTCGCTTGGCCATCCCTGGCTGGTGGCTACCCACTCGAAGCGCTGAATGTACGCGTCGAGTTCGTCGCGGCCCTCATTGTAGGGAGGAATAAGCTTGTGGGGGCTCCTGAAGGCTTCGCTGCTGGCTTCCACGCGCTCTCCACCGGTTCCAACCGTCCCAGCCGTGCGCTCAGCAAGACGACACTTAGCCTCCAGCAGACTTTGTTCCGCCGCCAGACGAGCAATCTCCTGTTCGTGCGCTATTCGCGACGCTCCCTATCCTCAGCACGTCTGTCACGCTCTTTCTTCTGCTGCTCTTCAATCCACACTTTCAATTCATTACCCAACAAGCCAAGTTCCTTGCCAATCGGTATATACTTTTCCTAATCTATTTCCGCCCACTGCACAAAAGAGAAGTGCGGCTCTGAAAGTTGGAGCTAGAGCTAGGTCCTATGTAGCGGACGCCAGAAAATTGTGATGATTAGGACGGTTCGAGCACTTCCCCTATTGTGCAGCAGCGCAGGAAACAGACAGGGAGACGTATTTAAACATTTATGTACAAAATAGAAGGATATGAACAGTCAGTGGTGTCGGTGCCGTCGGGACGACCACCCAGCCCCCGAGGAGGAAGAGTCCCGTAGTCTCACGGCTTGCGAGCAGCGGTGGCGGCGTCTAGGAGATGCCGGAACCAGCGCGACCTCGGACCTTGTTTCCGACGTCCTGACCACCACCCGAGCGCAGCGGTTCCACGTGCGGGTTCTGGCCAGCACAGCACCGTCTGTGCCGTGCTGGAATGCTGCTCGCCACAGCTGCGGTGCTCATTCACCGGCGTTCCACGCCTTGGCCAGGGCACCGCCAGGTACAGCTCGGGTACACAGCTCATGGGCTCGCGGCCCACGTCCGAGTCTGGCGCGTCGCTCGGTACGGCTCGGCACCGCTCGGTTCAGTCAGCAGCTCCGCCCCTGGCACCTGGACCCTCGGACACCCTGGACCTCGCCCGGCTCCGTGGTCCTCCGTGCACACGCGTCTCGGCCGGCAGAACGTCCCGCTCGTCCGAGCTCCGAATTGCACGCCCTGGCCCGAACACTGCGAGCGCGCCTCGAGCCACCGTGCCACCGCGCTCTTCTTTTTTCTCCCTCCGTGCTCGGTGGTCCGCGCCGACGTTTTGGCGCTATTTACACGTGACACACGTGTAATATTTTGAGTTCTGCTTGTAAGAGTTTTGTGTCTCACATGTGCCTGTTGATATAGAGGGAGCAAAATTTCGACAGAAACGTAGCTAGCAATATATTATTCTATTTAGGCCTGGTGTTCTGTCGGGTGACCGAGGGCACTTGCTTGTGTCGTGTGTTGTCTGTTGTCGGACCGTTCTTGACAAGTTGCAGAACGATCAACAAGTGTTGCTACCAAAGATCGTCAGAAGAGACGAGCAAAGCAAGTCGACACATCCTGGGGACAATCCACTGGAGCCGGGATCCGGACTGGCGACTGGGATCTGCTCACGGAACGAAGCGTGGAGCCAAATGTCCCCATGACCCTGGATGTGAACCTGGATGGACCTGGCGAACGAGCGCGCCCGGCATCCGAGCCACGTGGAAGCAGCTCGTCTTTCCGGCGCATTGTCTGGCGGCGGGGGTGCTGTTATACCAGGGTTCCCAACCCAGACATCCTTGCTTCGACAAGGAATTCAAGCTGGTAAAACGTCTGACGCAACCAGTGTCAACACCCGCTGATGCAACGAGGCGGGAGTCTTACGCAATCCCCGGCAACTCCGGCGATGCGGCTGACGCAACCAGCGTCAACACCAGCTGATGCAACGATGCGGGAGCCTTACGCAATCCCCGGCAACTCCGGCGCTGCGCCTGACGCAACCGACGGAAATCTCTCCCGCAACGTGCGGCAAGCCCTCCTCCTCGCGGATCCGGTTCGAGCCAGCGACCAACGGCGGTTCCTGATTGGAGGCTTCGCACTACTGGCTGATGCAAGGCGTCGGCCAGGGCTATAAAAGAACCACTGCGCGGAGAGAGACAGCGAGACAGCGAGACAGCGAACGAAGAAATCCCGGGTCGTCGTCGCACCGCTGTGCGATCCCCTTAAGCTGTCGGCCCCAGCGCCGAATATGTAACGCCTCTGTACATATGTATATAAATTTGCCTTAACTCACCATCACCTTGATCGCTCCGTCTATCAGCTCTGCGCAGAAGCAGTCGCAAGCTGAGACACCTGTTACCCAAAAACGCGCAGCTCTGCGAAAGGAGAACTGAGTACACGTTCGGTTTGTATTCCCCGGGATTAAAAGAGGAGTGTAGACTATCGCCACTGTCGCTGCTTTAGAATATTTAGACTCGTTTTAGAAGGCCAATGAGCTCGGCCCTTGTCCCCCATCACCCTGTTTGTTTGCCTACACAGCACAGAAGAGTAAATAAGAGAAGCAGATCATGATGTCACCCTGTTGGCTATTTCGCATAACGCCACGCTGTCGGACGCTCCTGCGGCCAATGACAACGTTCACCGGGACCGTTGGGAACTGCTGGGCTTGAACTCGTCCAAGTGACGGCAAGCCCGGCTTTGTTGTGTGAGGGTTTAGTATGCGTGGTGCGCGCCATTGTCCTTTTTGTCTCGTGTGGTCGGGGGCCGGCGAAAAAACGACGAACACGGTGGTTACTTCTGAGCCGTGTACCGCTCGCTTGACTATGTTGCTTCCGCGTGAGAACCATCTGGAATGCACTCTGACTTCTTGAAATGCCCGCGTAGCTTTTCCCGTGTGCAAACTGTTTTTCCAACTGTATAGGTTATCGTGCAGAAGCTGCAGCGTGGTGCATGCTGAACGTTCTGTTCCGGCCTTCGTATGTTTGTATTGGCGACAGATTGAGGCGCCTGCAGTGGTTATTTTACAGAGAATTATGGGCCCTCCTTTGAATTTATATCGTCTATCAGTGGAATTAATCAAAACAGGACGGGCGCGAAATTCGGGATATTACGCGCCTTCTGGTTTTCAATGCGTGTGCTGTGCCATTGATTATTACGGCGCGGAGGGCAACTTGTGAGTATTCCAATTTGAATGCACCAACAGGGGATGATTGAAACTTGCGTTCTGGTGAAAAAAAAAGACGAAGGTGTCGGGAAACTCGATGGTCCTTTCGATCACGGTTCGTGTTTTCTTTTTCTTCTTGCTCCTACTATTGCGGGCGTTAGGCCGGGAAAATGTTCGGGGCACATCGTATTTCACTGCTCCCGTGCTAGAAGCGTACTTTTTCCATTTTTAAAGAAGAGGCTGGCACGGGGTGTTTTTGTGAAAGGTGAACTGTGCTTTAAGATGGTGAGGTAGATAGGGTCCTGTTGACTTAGGGGCCAACATTTCCTAAGTTTACTAATTATGCCCCGTTCGCCCAAGCAGTATATATTGCATGTCTTGGGAGAAATTAGACCTGCCGCTGTGGCTGACTAAGGCTTGCTGTCCGGAAGGCTTGCGGATGCTTTGCGCTACTGTGTGGAACGTGACGGCGGCGGGGGAAGGGGGGGGGAGATGGTGTCGGGGAACAACCGGGCCACCCACACCACCGTTACTTGCGTCTACGCAAAATTGATGAAGATATGAAGGATGCTATTTAACATTGTGCATGACATTTTGTAAGATGCGGAATGGGGGGGGGGGCGATTTCTCACGGCATCGTTAGCTCTACTCTTATTAGTGCAACATCTGAAAACTGCTCGTTTATTCTGGTGGCGACTTTCATTCTTCACTAGCCTTGCAGTCAGTCTGCTTTTGTTAGTTTTCTAGGCCTCGTGCTCTCTTGCACGGCCTAAACAAGTCGTCGCGTCGAGAAGTGCTGTACTGGAGTGGTTGTGAACGGTGGTCTGATTAAGGGTTCTTTATTACGACGTTCCATTTCTGCTTGCAAGCTTTCTGAACAACTTGGTGTGTGAGGTTATGCGCGTGATATAATGGTAGGACTATTCGATTTTCCTTAGGAATATTCGAGGCACATGAAGATATTCGGTCTTCACCGGGATAAGCAAACTGTTGCGAATGTAATGATTGCTCTGATAGCATTTCTGTGCATTCCTTTTATTCCCTGGCCTGAGGCCACTGCACGGAACTGTACCCGTCGTGAAGCACTATTTTTAAATGAGTTGCAGTTGCGAAAGCGAAAGTCATGTCCACCTTTAACGAAGGTACACTTTACCAACTTCACAAACAATTACATTGCGATCTAGAGATGGAATGCTATGTGGAATACCAGTGGAATTCACAATGGAGAACTCAAGCGTGTTAACCAAGGGTGACTTTGTTTAGAGTAAGTGGAATGCCACTCATGTTCCCTTCCTGGTTTACACACACGACTGGGTGAGTTAGGCGTAGCCTGTGTGCACAACAGGCTCATGATAGAAGGTCGGGCAACATTGAATAATTGAAGGTGAGTTTATCTCCTGTACGAGAAGGTACTGGTTAATTAGTAGCACAATACCACGTTAGGCTAGTCATTTGGCATGGCTTCGTTGGAAACGGGTTCAAGTTGTTGTAGCATGATTATTTGTCGTTAGAAGGCGGCGGTTTTTAGTGGTATTTCTTTCCGAAAAAATTGTTTTCGGCATTCTTTATGTGACATTGCACAATAAAACCTGCTTTCTTGGTTTGAAATATGTCGATTGTTTGGATTGCTCGATGTGTGTCAGGGACGCTTTCATACGCGCTAGAACGCTCGTGCTCAACTGCCTCAACCGCTCTGTATAGCGTTCGAAAATACACTTTTCATTAGGTATATGTGGCCTAGGGTCAAGTTCTAAGAGCTTTTTGCAACGTAAATTATTTCGATCTGCTTACCTTTTCTTGTTAAGTGCGTAATTGTGCGTACCGCTGAAGCCCGGGAGTTACAAGAATGGCGTCACTGTAATGCAGATGATCCAGATTTGGTCAGGCCTAACAATGATGCGCGAGGATGCGCTGTAGCCATGGCAACCGCCGTTTTAAAGTACGAAGAACTATTCCACTCACTAAGCATCTTAAAATGTTACTTATCATGTATAAGTTATTTAATAGTACCATAATGACCGATTGCTTCTAGTTCAGTCTTTCTAGTTGCACCACCTAAGATGCTGCATGAACCCTACGTGCCTGGGCTGCGGAAGGCGGCCGTTGACCACTCTTTATGATTACTATGTTACTCTATGGGAGCTCTCCCTGAAAATGCCAATGTATGCCTCTACTCTAGCATCCTTACTCGAACGCCTAGGACTGCGTGTTTGGAGCCAGTTTTATGAGCATTCCCAGGGAAAGCCCTTTCGTTTCACCCACATTGTTGCCGCTAGTTTCTACACGGTTTCGCCTAATTTATGAGGAAACTTTTATGGAGAGAAATTATTTGCGAAGTAAAAATAGCGTCATATGTCCATGAATAAATTATTATTTCAAAGCAACCATGCAGTTACATCTT
This sequence comes from Rhipicephalus sanguineus, assembly GCF_013339695.2. NCBI lineage: Eukaryota > Metazoa > Arthropoda > Arachnida > Ixodida > Ixodidae > Rhipicephalus > Rhipicephalus sanguineus. Next base: position 139,801,869 of record NC_051185.1, read on the forward strand.
ACAAATAACACACTTAGTTCTTGATAGTTTTTTTTATTTTGTAATGATCAAATGCAATATAAAACTGGAGCCGCGCAGTTCCACCCCATGTAACGGCTTCCTTTCCGCTACAGCTGAATAGTTTGACTTTATGACCATGCGTCAGCGAAGCATTCTGTTAAAGAACACAAGCATGTCAATTTTCTTTCCCTTCAGCCTGCTCCTCCGGCTCCACTATGTACCGCGCGCGCGGGGAACCCCATTTATTAGATGCGAAGCAGCTTTTACTCGGGGCTGCGTCCGTAGTTCCATTGGCGACCGTCCGCTTTCTACCACCTAGCATAGCCATCTGAGCGCGCGCTCACGCCAAGAAGTCTTCTCTTGTTCTTCGACCGCCTTGATGATGATACGTGCAGAGCACTCTGGGGGCCCGGGCTGCCGTATGCTGTCCTAGCTTGGCGTAACGCAGATAAACCCATGTGTGCTGGCACGCGCTAGCGCGTTCGGGCCTGTGACAGGGGCTTGGTAATACGGGTGGCCTCTCCCCCTTACACTCTCTCAGCAATATTTTGATGGCGTCGGGGAACGAGATTATGCAGACGCGCGATGAACCAACGCGTTGTATCTTTGTCAGAACGCGCTAGCGCGTTCGGGCCTGTGTAAGGGGCCGGGTAAGAATATGTGGCCTCTCCCCCTTACACTCTCTCGGCAATCACGTGATGGCATCAGGGCACGACACTCTGCAGACGCGCGATGAACCCGCGTGCGGTGCTCCAACAAGTATTCGGGACGAGTAACAGCAACAGCAACTACAGTTAATTCATGGCGTGCTCCACTTGCAAGGACGCGTTACCATCGGGCAAGGTACCCATGATGAACGGAATTTTAACTCGACCTATGCGCTGCTTCGCATCCCCACGTGGCTCCCTTTAGTGGGAGACGGTGCAATTTTTATATTAGCTGTTTAAACCTCACACACACGCCATTTTGCGAAATGACTAGACGATCTCCGTAATACAAGCACTGGAGTGCATAATGGGAAAATAAATATAACAGTGTAAGACTCCATAGGCCTAATGGTGACACCATGAAGCTTACAACATGTAACTTTTACCCCCTAAAAAGATTATGAACTGCTCTCGAAATAACTGAGTAATTTTGGGACTGGATGTTCGTTGCCTCAGATGGTGCAGCAGAGTGGACGCCAATTCAAGCAAAAACAAAAACAAAAATATTGTGGGACTGAAAGATCAATGATCGCTACAGTAATGAAACACAAAGAACAACGATTTGCAATAAATATGAGGCTGTGCGTGGGATTTGGAAACTAATAATTGTATGAGCGCAAGCGCTCGCGAATGCATTTTTGTGCCGGAAATCGGAGGTCTTGTCTCGCTCGGAAGTTTGCAAATAGCTTTCACGAAACACCGAGCAAAATATCCTGTGAAATTCCTCTAAATAATTATCAAGCGTTTGTAACTAAACAGCCGCTGTTTTGTCGTCATTTGGTATAATGGTAGAGACAGTGCCAAACCAGCCGTCAAACGCAGGAGCACTGTCGCGACAGCAGCATATTGGGTTAGCGTAGAAGGAGAGATAGGCGGTGCACTTCTTGTTCCCGACGAGTCCTATACCACATGTTTGTACTTACCACGCTTGTTCTGCGTTGCTGAGTTCCCGGGAGCGTCGTTGCCTGGTTGTACTGTTACGTCTTCTTTCCCCTACATTTTGGGCTCGTCAGCGTCTTCCTGCAATTCTTTGATCCGACCAACTCCTTGATGTAGTTGCACCGGTACAAGATGTTCATGAGGTTCACACGTTCGGAAAGCGACGAGAGTACCTTAGTGGGGTAGGAAAACCGGTTTCAGCGCATAGAGTCTTGGAGCTTCGAAAGTACGGTGTCACGGCAGCACAATGCTGTCGCCCTACAACAGCACGGTCTCAGAAACGGTGACAAAAAACGTTTATTAAAAAAGGAAACAAAAAATAGCATTGTGCGTTGATGGGTCCTGGTCGTGGGTGCTGTCCTGAGTACAGCACCCTTAGACCCGTGGTCTCCCTGCGGGCTCTCGTGACCAGATCGAGCTGGTTCCGGAGTGGACTCTGTTACAGCGAGGTTTCCCACTGTGGGTCTGAGACATTCGGAAATGCAACAGCTGCCGTGAGAAAACATGGAAGACTTCTCAGTAAAAGCTTCCCTTCTATTGCGGAATATTTCGAACGCTACACGTTCTAGAGGATGTTCGTGTGTAGGTAGCGAGATAATACAGCGAATGCAGTGAGGTTAACTTGAGTATGTCCAGTTTGCTACTCTAGATACGGTGAGGGTAATAAGGGGCGAAAGAAAGACAGAGAATGAGCAAAGCATCAATGCAGCTGTCTCTTCGAAATAGGAGCAACTCTGTTCTGATAGAAGACAAAACATTACACCATTTCCCGCTAAAGGGGACCATGAGACAATGCGAAGCCGGTGCACTTGCACGATCGCGTTCCGTTGGCGTTCTTTGGGCATGCTACCGACCACGCGTCGTGGAACGCGTAGAGGAACGCTACGCGCGTCTTGTCTTCCCTCTAGCCTGGCCGTTAATTCTCACAGGGCGAGCGGGGAACGCAGTCGGCAGGCGTGCGAGAGGGGGGCAGCGTAGGAGAGGAAAGAGAGGGGAAAGGGACGCACATGCGCTGGTGCTCATCGCGGCGTTGCGCAGGACAGAATTTCGGCATGTCTAGCCCGCGGTTCAGAGGAAGAGTGGAAATGGAGAGGGGGAGGAGAGAGGTAAAGTGGAGTGGAGAAATGCGAGAGGGGAATTGGAGAGGGGGAGGGGAGAGGGTATGCGCATGCGCAGTAAGGGTGGTCACGCCGCACACCACCACCACCACCACCGGATTGAACTCCGCCATAAGATACTTCACATCTAAAAGTAATACGAATTAGAGCCCTGACATGATTTGGAGTGGTAAGGAAAGAACGGCTGCATGTCGTTCGGCCAAATGCGATCATTTTGTAGAGGTGTCTAACGATTTCGATTTAAACCAAGTAATCTTTGAATCTATGTGTATCACACCATTTTAGGGGCGAAGCTCCTTATAGCGGCACCCGTTCGTCCCTCGTAGCGTAGTATGTAACCAATCTTACGCTTTGACCTGCAAAGTGGTGCCGGTGGGAGATTTTTCCTGTGCATTGTTGAACAATAAAAAATTCGCAGCGTTAGCTAAAAGCCGACTTCTTCTGTCTCTCATTCCCATTAGCAGCCATTCTTTACCTCCAAGGTAGTGCCTCGTGAGATTTCTCCTGTGCGTGATTAAACAAAAAAAATTTTGTTCAAAACACCGTTGATTGATGAAATAAACCAACAAAAGACGCCAGATGTTTTGTAAAAGCAAAACGAAAGACGCCACATGTTTTCTAAGCAATGGTTTTCTAAACAACGAAAATTCATAGCGTACATGTAAAATTAAAGTGCGCTGCAAGTCGTCATAACTCATCGAACCTTTAGTATAAACGCGCCCGATCTCACGTCGGTGATGATGTACTGGGCAGAATTCACGGAAGATTCACGGTTTACCGATGAACCTCCGCAGCTTCGCCCACTCATCATTCACTCCGTGGATATGCTGTGATTTTTTCTTCAAGTACACTTGACCTTGTTTAGAGAACTAATCATTCGATCATTTGACCACTTCAAGCTTTACCTGGTCTGAGCGATTATCGCATTGCTCACTAGGCTTGTGCATTTCAGCCGAAACTTCGCAGCTTTTTCAGCACACAAGTGATAAGGTGGTGCGTAAAGGGCGCCTAGCAGCTGTATTGTAGTAGGAATTCTAGGAGAGTAAAAAAAAATTCACCATCTCCCACTAAAGGGAACCATGTGGGGATGCGAAGGAGCGCATGGGTCGACTTAAAGTTCCGTTTATCACGGGCACCTCGCCTGATGTTAACGCGTCCTTGCATGTAAAGCCCACTATGAATTCACTGTAGTTGCTGTTGCTCATCGCGAACGCCACGCCACGCCACGCGGGTTCATCGCGCGTCTGCAGAATCCCGTTCCCCAACGCCATCACGTGATTGCTGATGAAGTGTAAGGTGGAGAGGCCACAGCGTCTTATACAGGCCCTAACGCGCTAGCGCGTGCCAGCGGGTTCTGACTAGGATACAACGCCTTGGTTCATCGCGCTTCTGCAGAATCTCATTCGCCGACGCCATCAGATGATTTCTGAGAGAGTCTAAGGGGTAGAGGCCAGAGCGTCTTACCCAGCCCCTTACACAGGCCCGAATGCGCTAGCGCGTGCCAGCACACGTGGTTTTGTCTGCGTTACGCCAAACTAGGACAGCACACGGCAGCCCGGGCCACTAAAGTGCTCTGCACGTATTATCATCAAGGCGGTCGAACAACAACACGAAGAAGACTTCTCCTTGGCGCGAGCGCGCGCTCAATATGTTACAGATGGCTATGGTAGGTTTTAAAAAGCGGACGGTCGCCAATGGAACTACGGACAAAGCCCAGCGCAAAAGCTGCTTCGCATCTAAAACGGCCAATCTTACCCGCACAGACATTCTTGTCATAGCGGCGCAGTTGACGCCTCCACCACGAAGCGAAGAGTGAGAAGCGAATGAGAAGACGATGCGAAGGAGCCCCGATTACGCCCTCACCTTGTACATTTGAAGGCGATGCTCTAGCGTCGTCCAGGTTTTCCCAGATTAGCTGGACTAGCTGTTTAAGCCCGGGGTAACTCCGGATTTAAGGGAAGCTTTCGGCCGTCATAATTACGCTAAAATAGTCTTTCACGAGTTATATTGAGATTATGGTAATACAGTTCAGTGCTAATTTAGCGATGCCGTCCCAGTGGTTCGTAAAATCACGCATAGGTTCAGTTTATACTGCGACTTTAAAACGAAGTGTTTAAAACGAAGCTTTACTTGAGAATTTTCGTAGGGTTGGCTCCGTTCGCAGTAGTCCAATCGTTGAGTATGTGACATCTGCATGTAGCTCTGGCAAATCAGAGTAGAGTTCACTCCGAATCGTTTACATTTTTCTAAACACATATAAGGGCGGTGTGCCTGTTGAAATTGTCGGTAACATGTTAGAACTTGTGTACATGATACACTGAATCGTCCAACCTTTTAGGGGCGAAGCTCCTTAAGGCGGCACCCGTTCGTCCCTCGTAGTCGTAGTCGTAGTCCGTAACCAGTCTTACTCTTTGACCTCCAAGGTGGTGCCGGTGGGAGATTTTTCCTGTGCGTTGTTGAACAATAAAAAATTCGCAGCGGTAGCTAAAAGCCGACTTCTTCTGTCTCTCATTCCCATTAGCAGCCATTCTTTACCTCCAAGGTAGTGCCTGGTGAGATTTCTCCTGTGCGTGATTAATCAATAACAATTTTGTTCAAAACGCTGTTGATTGATGAAATAAACCAACGAAAGACGCCAGATGTTTTGTAAAAGCAAAACGGAAGAACGCCAGATGTTTCTAAAGCAAGAGGAAAAGACGCCAGCTGCTTAACGAAAGACGCCAGATGTTTTCTAAAGCAATGGTTTTCTAAACAATGAAAATTCACAGCGTACATGTAAAATTAAAGTGAGCTGCAAGTCGTCATAACTCATCGAACCTTTAGTATAAACGCGCCCTATCTCACGTCGGTGATGATGTACTGGGCAGAATTCACGGAAGATTCACGGTTTACCGATGAACATCCGCAGATTCGCCCACTCATCATCATTCACTCCGTGGATATGCTGTTTTTTTTAATTCAAAACTACAGGTTGGTGTTTTGTCAGTAGTAGGAATGACTGCCGCCCCGGTGGGACGCGTAATGAGGTCAGCCCCGCCATCTTGACTCCTCCTGACGCTGGCCTGCAGGACGCAACTGAAAGCGGCCTTGGCGCTAGCGTCCATGGCGCGTCATAATACAAGCGGTCAATGCAGCCGTGTGAAGCACCACATTCCCCCGCCCCTCACCTTTCGCGCTGCAGCATCTGTGTTCCGGCCCCCATATCGGAGCCCGTGCAAGCCGCCGGCCTTCACATATAAAGTTTCGTCTTGAACCATCACATGGGCTTGAGTGTTGGTTGGGTTGTGCAGTATTTGCGGTCTTTGCTTGTTGTGCGCCCTTGCCGCCGCGATGTTCAACGGCACGTGCCATTCGTACATCATGCGATGGTGCACGGATATTTCAAGATCGAGTTCTGCATGATTCCTCCGTGTTCTAAAAAAAAGACGGGAGGCCTGCGCGGAAAGCGCAAAACAGTCACAGCGAAAGCTGGAAGAGCGATTCATTTCTCAACTCTCTTGGGGCCGCTAATACAAGTACACTGGAAAGGTACCCACTACGCCATTAATCATAACTTTTGTGAAGTCCGGAAGCACCCACTACGGCATTATTCGTCATTCTGCGGAGAAGCGAGGGACCAGCTACGCACCTGTAACGCAATAAATGCACTTTGCTGGTGCGGCGGTGGATGACGGTGAAGAACTATGGCTGAGCACTTTGTAAGGGGTTGGAAGCTTTAAACAATTCACTAGTTACGTAATTCGCATTGTGTGACGCCCGGTGGTTATTTCACTCTCCCACCACGCATATAACATACGGTAACGTTAGAAAGAGAGGGAGAGATGGAAGGAAGGTTATTGAGACCCTGAGGAAATGGATTCCTTGGTAAGCAATCGAAGTGCACTTGCGAGGAATTCGCAACACTATACGTAATCGTAATTTTTGTGATGTAGAGAAGCAGCCGCTACGCCATTTTTCGTCATTGTGCAGAGAACCGTCGTACCCGCTAAACATCGGTAAGGCATTATGTGCACTTTGTTGATGTTGTGCCTGATGAAGATGTAGAATTGTGGAAGAGTCCTCTATAATGGCTCTTAATAATTCAACAACGCACTTGCTCCACAATTCACTTTATGTGACACCTGGTTATAGAACTCGCGTTGTGTGACGCCTGGTTGTTATTTTACTCTTCTACCACGATATATTACATATGTTAACGTGGTTCCTTCCCGACGTGAGGCCTGTATAAGGTCTTTTTGCAGGGCAGTTTCAAGCACCGGGATGCCTCTGAGGAAGAATACTGGGCTTCCACGCAGAGGTCCCAGGTTCGAACTCCCGTTCCATCCCGGATGTTGTTTCTTATTAGGTTTTTTTTCTGTTATTTCGCGCGATAGTGGTTACGGACACCGGTGGCGTCGGTGGCGGCTGCGGACAACTACGACGCCAAAAACGGCGCATGTTGTGATGTCATACCAGCTTTCGATTTAGAACTGCGCAGGGCAAGGAGGCGAGAAGGAGCGAGCGGCTCCTTTTACTGTTGCCATGACGACGAAAGCACAGTAAGTGCCACGTAAGCGCCGCGAACTTGGTGTCCCACTCCTGAAGGGCTATTGGCCGCCACATCGACCTATATGTGGCAGCACCGTCGCCGCGTTAGTGTGGAGAGGCGGTCAGAGGCGCGTATACAAATGCACACAGCGGCGCTTCCTTGTGGGTGCTTTGAGCCGATTGTCGGCGAATAAAATGCGTTGATTGCAGCTTACTGGTAATATATACGCTCTTCATTGTTGAATCGACGCACGAAGATCATCCAACGTTACTAATACTTGTTTGAGAAGCGCAATCTGCCGATGAAAGGGATGCTCGCCCTGGATGATAGTCTGCGCTTACGCACTATAAGATGTTTTTTGTTGTTTTCTCTGTACGTGTTTAGCTTATGTTTTTTGTACTACGAACTGCATTAGCACGACCGAACTACTTAAGTGTACTTCTTGTTCATTTGTATACCATCCCATATTCCTGTGCAATGAGTTCATTAGCACTGTTCACGCAAATACGCATATATACGCAGGTAAGAGTTTAGCACAAAGCTTTCATCGATTGATTACGTGCACGACAACGATGCAACAAAGGTCCGGTTATTTTATGGAACAAGTCTCTTTTTTTTCTCAAACTAATAATGTCCGCTGCCTTCCATCAATTTATAACAACTCCATACAAACGCTCAAGATTATGTAAAAATAAAAGATGAGGTTTTACGTGAAATTATGCCACACAAATGTAAGGCACGCCGTCGGGATAAATTTTGAACGTCTGGGTCCTTCAAAGCGTACCTAAATTTAGGCACACGGGTGGTTTTGCATAAATTTCGGCCGAAGTTAAAATTGCGCGCGGCAACTCCGTTTAACACCGCCGTGTCATTCCATTGTCTGTTTTCTTCTTTTCTTTATTTAGGAACAGTTTGACTACCAAAGTGTCAGACTTCACTTGACAGAAATATTTCGCTGTAGCGGGACCACGACCGCACAATAAAATGACATCTTAAGCACATCTAAAGCTCATCATGAACTGCAGTGCCACTGTTATACACCCACCAACAACGCGAAAGTACATGAGCCTCGTTTTTGTTTACCACCGAGTCACTAAAACGCTGCAGTCAGACACCATTTAATGCTCTTCATGCTTGGGACTATGCCGAGCGCACTTTAGGATGTGCTTGAACCAGAAAGTGGCACCAACACTGAAATGATTCTGGCGAACGAAGGGTAGGACACCAATATACAGCCCTCTCGAAAGTCGCACTCACTGATCTTATTACAATGCACATGCAGCCGAGCAAGCTCATTTCCTTCTGTACACCCTGTTAGGTATACGTAGGAGCAGTTAAACTCGCGCTAACATAACGGAACAAACCGCCCTTTGAGAACGTGCAGGACGTACGCGCACATGCAAACACGACGTGGCTAGCAGACGACGCAGGGAGCAATCCACACTAGGCGCGCTTCAGCCAGTAGTCGCCTGGCGGCGACTACGCTCGACCTCGCGGTGAATAGCTGAAGGGGCCCTCGGCGGTGGCGTCGGCGGAGCGTCTGTATTTAGCGAACCAATGGGATGTATACGAAGTAACACCCCCCTGGTTTTGTTTCGCTCGTCGCAGCCCATGCTGTATTTGATCAGGAAAATTGTTCCAATGTGCGATTTGTGTCAGTCTATCCTTCCCTTTCATGGCTTTCATCACCGTCACTGCTGAAGGTATGGCGAACCTCATCGGGAATCTTAAAGTGTCTACATCAACAGGGATTTATAACATCAACTATAAAATTCTGAAGAATACAATTAATATTTGCAGTCACTTTTTGTGTCTTGCCTTTAATCAGTCTTTGTCATCCGCTGAGCTGCCCAAAGATTGGAAGTTGGTAAGGTAGTTTCCCTATTTTAGTCTGGTGACGGGTACTCGCCCGTAATTATCGACCCATTTCACTAACATGGACATACCCAAGGAACTCAAGGCGCAAATCATCCCATGACAAGGGTTTTATTCCGCCATCAAAAGTACGGATCCTCATCGTCAGCTTCGGGCAATCCAAGGGGCCCACGATGCCGCGGGCAGGTACTCCCTGCCTGTTCCAACGTGGTAGCGGCCCGCAGGGTGGTCGGGGTAAAACCCGGCTCTCCTCCCTCGGTGTACAATAAAGCTATCTATCTATCTATCTATCTATCTATCTATCTATCTATCTATCTATCTATCTATCTATCTATCTATCTATCTATCTATCTATCTATCTATCTATCCTGCTAATTACTTGAACATAGTATAGCTTCTCATATATACGATCACGTTGAATCAAATAATTTTTTCTATAATGAGCATGACTTCAGAAAGGCTACTCATGTGAGTAGCCTTTGAGTAGCCTTTCTTCACACCGACCTTCACTTTATTATTAACACTAACAATCAAAACAATGATATCTTACTTACTTTTGCTAAGGCGTTCGACGCTGTACCTCATTGCTCTTTCATTTCCAAGTTGTCTATCCTTTGTATCAATTCATTAAGGCTGTCTTGGCTATGCAACTTCCTGTCTTTGAATCTGCAGTTTATGGTGGTCAACGACATTTAGTCTAGCGTTGGTGACGTCACGTCCGCTGTTCACCAAGGAGTATGCTATGTGTATTACTCTTTTTTTATATGCATTAACGACTTGCCCGTCAACCTTTCATCCTCAATTAGGTCGTTCGTAGACGAATGCGTCATCTTCCGCAATAATAAATGTATCGATGATCATTCCACTCTCCAAGATGACCTTGAACTAATCTAATGGGTGTGTGTAATTTCGCAGATGTCCATTAACGCCTTCATATGCGAGTTTATTTCGTTCAGTCAAAAGTGTACCAACTCAGCATTTGACTACCGAATAATAATAACATTGCTTCGGCTGCCCCATCGCACAAATATCTCGGCGTTTCGGATCTATCCTGGATTACACATATTGCAGCTGTCTCATTGAAAGCCTCTCAATCTCTCGGCTATCTTCGTAAAAGCTTGCGCAACATGCCTCTTACGTGCGCGCGTTAGCATATCTTATTTATGTTCGCCAACAGCTAGGGTATGCTTCATCCATATGGTCACAATATCAAGATTATCGTTCCGTTTGTTGGAAGCCGTTCAAAATAGAGCAGTGAGAGCCATCTCTGGCAACATCGACTATCATGCAAGAACTACCCGAATAAAACAAGACGTTGCATTTTAGTCATTGGAAGATCGCCGCGCCATTGCTCTTTTATGCCAGTTGGGCAGGCACAATTATAGTAATATGTTTCACTGTTTGCCGCTTCATCCTCCTGCGCGCAAATCTCGGCACATTCACAGCACACGTAGTTTCATGCGAAATCGTGAATACAAGCAACTTATCACCACTACGTAGAGCTAGTGCACATTGGAACGGTCTTCCAGACTAAATTCATCCATCTCCAATCGTGAAACTTTCCGTGATAAGAAACAGACAGGAAAAAGTTATGGAAAACACAGGGCAAGACAGAAAGAGAAAGAAAGACAGGAAGAGAGAAAAACAAAGAAAGAGAAAGAAGCAGAGAGAGAGAAAAAATAGGACGAAGGAAAGGTAGAAAGACAGAGAAAGATTTAGAGAGAGAGAGAGAGAGAGACAGTTATCGAGAGGGACACGAAAAAGAGATTAAAAAAACATAGAGCAAGAGAGAAAGATAAAAAAGAGAAATAAAGATAAAGAAATAAGCAGAGAAAGAGAGACTGAGAGGTAAGACAGAGAAATAAAGACGTAGAGAGCGAGAAAAAGAAAGAAATAGATAGAGGGAAAGAAATAAAAAGAAACAGATACAAAACGGTATACCAGTAACAGAGAGCAAGAGAAAGAAGTAAACGACAGCAAAAATAAAGAAAAACAAAGAAGCCCCCCAGCTGTCCTCTTCCTTGAGGCTTTGTACCACCAGCGCGAAGCTGGCATATTTTTTACGTCTAGTTCTTTACATTAATTTGTCTTATGCCACAGGTAGTCGGACGGACAGACGGAGTCGAACTTTTATTGTTGAGTCTGCATAGAAATGATTCGACTTTACAAGGTTCCTCGCGAGGTGTTTTTGTCGTGAAGTGTTTTTGATGTGTTAGATTATGATATTGTCTAGTTAGGACAGCTGTCCCTAAAAGCTGCAACACATGGTGTAGTCGCTGCCATTGAAGCCAACAGCACGAGGATTTCCAGGCAAAGCCCTTTCATGTCAACGCGAGAAAAATAACTCTAAAAAAATCCCGCAGATCCCACGCACTATTGCAACTATGCATTGCGAAGCTGCCGGCAGAGAGCTGCATAGAACACTTTGTTGCTCTTTGAGAAAAATCAAGTCATTCATCTCATGACATCTAGTTCACTATATATCCCATGTGTGTCATGCATGCATGTGTGTGGAACCTTTTATATATTGAAGCCTACATTCTGATATATACAATGCATGACCGATCATTCGTGTTCGTCACGCACTCCTGTCATGCCATGCTAATTTTGGTGAATATTAGGTTAACAAACGGCCGGAAACGCATCAGGACAGTGTCATGTAAATCACGCCGTACATATGACATGCATGTTATGATTTGCGTGTTAGGACCTGTCATTTATGTTCGCCATAGAGTCACGTCACGCAATACCAGTTTTGGTGTATATTAAGCTAGGTAAACGGCCGTGAGCGCACCACAAGAGTGGCATGTAAATCATGCTCTACATGAAATGTATGTCATGATTATCATGTCACAACCTGCCATTACTGTTCATCATACTGTCGCGGTACGCAATATCAGTATTGGTGTATGTCAAGCTAGCGAAACAGCCGCGAGCAGACCATGATCGTGGCTTGTAAATCAAGCCCTAAACTACATGCATTTCATGATTTTCATGTTGCCAATTGTCATTTATGTTCGTCATACAGTGCCGTCAAGAAATACAAATGTTGGGGTATACCAAGCTAGCGAACCGTCCACGAGTGCGCCATGAGCATGGCATGTAAATGATGTCGTACATTTCATGCATGTCATGATTATCATGTTACCACCTTTCATTTACGTTCGTCATACAGTGGCGTCGCGCAATACCAATTTTGGTGTATACCAAGCTAGCGAAACGGCCGGGAATGCACAATGAGCGCGGCATGTAAATTATGACAAACATAACCTGCACGTCACAATTTCCATGCTACCACGTCTCATTTACCTTCGTCATACAGTCGCTTCGCGCAATACCAATTTTGGTGTACATCGAGCTAGCGAAGCGGCCGTGAATGCATCATGAGCGTGGCAATGAAATCATTACATACATGACATGAATGTCATGGTTTTCATCTTACCAACTGTCGTTCATGTTCTTCAAACAGTCACATCGCGCAATACCAATTTTGGTGTATATCAATCCACTGAAACTGCCGCTAGCGCATCATAAGCGTGGCATGTAAATCCGGTCGTACATGACTTGCATGTCATGATTTTCATGTTACCACGTCTCACTTACATTCGTCATACAGTCGTGTCGCGTAACACCAATTCTGGTGTATATCACGCAAGCGATACGGACGCGAATGGACCATGAGCATGGCATGTAAATCATGACATACATGTCATGGATGTCATGGTTTTCATGCTACCACCTGTTATTCATGTTCTTCATAAAGTCACATCGCACAATACCAATTTCGGTGTATATCAATCTAGCGAAACGGCCGCGAGTGCGCCATGAGCGTCACATGTAAATCATGTCATACATGACATTCATATCATGATTTTCAGGTTACCACGTGTCAGTTATGTTCGTCATACAGAAATGTCTCGTCATACCAGTTTTTGTATGTATCCCTTCATTTAAACGGCCGCGAGCGCCCCGAGACCATGTCATGTAAATCATGCTGCACATGACATGCGCGTCATGATTTGCATGTTAGGACATGTCATTATGTTCGCCATGAACTCTTGTCACGCCGTACCAATTTTGGAATATATGAAATGAACGGAACGGCCGCAAGAGCCCAAAGGCCATGGAATGTAAATCATGCTGTTCATGACATGCGTGTCATGATTTTCATGATATGACCTGTCATTTATGTTCGTGATAAGGCCATGTTATGACCCGCCAATTTTAGTATACATCCGATTAACAGGACGGCCAGGGAGCCCAAAGGCCTTGGAATGTAAATCATGCTGTTCATGACATGCGTGTCATGATTTTGATGATATGACCTGTCATTTGTGTTCGAACAAGGCCATGTTATGACCCACCAATTTTGGTATACATCCGATTAACGAAACGGCCAGGAGAGCACTAAGTCGTAGGCGGCTAGATAGATAGATAGATAGATAGATAGATAGATAGATAGATAGATAGATAGATAGATAGATAGATAGATAGATAGATAGATACGCTCAAAGTCGCAGAAGTTCGCTAAGAAATGCTTCGCATTTAATACAAATGTTGGGTATACCAAGCTTGCGAACCGGCCGCGAGCGCACCATGAGCGTGGCATGTAAATCATGCTGTACAAGACATGCATGTCATGATTTGCATGTTACCACCTGTGACTTATTTTCTTCACACGGTCACGTCATGCAGTACGAAATTTGGTACATGTCAACCCAGGCAGCACACAACGTCGGGCCGATATTGGTTTTACGGCGGCTGTGCGCGGCCCCACCTCGGGCTAGCGTTGCCAGCCTGGCGCCGATATCGGCGGAGCCGTTGACTTTTGCCGGCAAAATAGGGCCGATTTTGCCGCCTTACAGCCGATGTTGGCCTTTCTCCGGCAACATTGGGCCGAGTTATCCGGCCTTCTGCCGTCTTCCCGCCGATATCGGCTTAGCCGATTCCTTTCACCGGCAACATTGGGCCGAATTTGCCGGCGTTTTGCTGTTCTTCCCCCTATATCGGCTTAGCCGATGGCTTTCACCGGCAACATTGGGCCGAGCTAGCCGCCGTTCTGCCGTACTATCGCCGATATCGGCTTAGCCGAAGGCTTTCACCGGCAACATTGGGCCTAGCATGCCGTCATTCTGCCGTGCTTCAGCTGACATCGGCGGAGCCGATGGCTTATCGACGATGTTGGAACTTTCTTGTCTCCCTTCAGACAGTTATACATGCCCTGTTGAGAACGTCTTCCTGCATCGCGGCGCTCCAAAAGTCCTCGTCACCGACAGAGGTACGGCTTTTACGGCAGAGCTAACGCAAACCATCTCCAAAATAGAGCTACACAAGTCACCGACGGACATCACCCGAAGGCGAATGGCCTCACCGAGCGGCTAAATGAAACCCTCGCCGACATGCTGGCAATGTACTGTACGTCGAACGCATGACATGGGACGCCATAATATCTTCCGCACATAGCTGAAGTTAACACGGCAGTGTAAGAAACGGCGCACATATGACGCCGTTCAAACTAGTTGACAGAAGCCCCTCAACGACGCTGGACGCCGTGTTGCCGGCCGTCAGTGACGAGAATAACGACGTTGCGCTCTACCTTTAGCCCGCCGAAGAAGCCCGGCAGCTCGCCCGCCTAGGATACAATCGTAATGCAATAGAGCATTAGGCCCCTGAATATTTGTAGCTTAAGCTGTAGAATACCGCTACCTGGATTGCTGTACTAGCACAAATAACAAAGTTCAAATATTGTACCGTGCTAATGCCGCACGTACGACTCGGAGCGCGAAGTATCGCCGACTGAATAGCTTGCATTCTCTTATTAGTTTCTGCTATGACAATGACTAACAACTATCACTAGCACAGTTACTTTTCTACCAAAAAAGGTGGTCCTTAGAAGAATAACTGACTGAAATTATATGGCCACTTCGTTGACCAGTTGTTCGACGCTGTCAAAACTGTTGAAACGTTATAACACATACCATTAACTTCATGGGCCAAATTCGAAGTACTTCTGTCTTGTAAATGTTTTTGCCACTGGTCGGCCGACTTCACTAATGTATCCAACATCAAAATTCACCCAAACATTCCCCCACGAATGCTTTTAGCGGAAGAAGTTTTATGTGAATACTAATTCTGTGCATAAATCGAGCCTGTCATCATATTTATAGCGCTATATCCTTTCAGCCGCTTAATATGTGGCGCGAGCGCTCATATACTACACGGACAGTTTCCGACCTCTGTGTTTACACGTATTTACTCACGCGCGTGTCTGGGTCAAGCGTAACAAGCGCATTTGCTTCAGTGATGTCACATAATTTTACTTTATGAAAATAGTAAAAAGCTCATCAAGGCGTGTTGATGAGCTAGTTGGTTCATTACTTGAGAAAAATAGGTATGGTGCAAAAAAGACCGGGCGAAGTGAAGACACGTTTTGTCGTTTGAATGTTTACAAATCAACTAGCCCGCTGACCATCTTTATCGAACTGACAAACACGTGTTTGTCAGTTCGCATTTGCACTTCGTTGACGTCCATTTTGTGACATACATATCTTTTTCAAGTAAAAATCTCGCTCAACGATTGCTTCCCACGTGCTTTCATAAACAGTCGCATAAAATTATTATTATGGCACGTGAAATACGATGAAAAATGCGGCTCCAACGTGGTGTACGCAAAGTTTTCATGTAGCGACATGTGGCAACAAGTGATGCATTGAAAATTCGACGAACGCCTTTCTCAAACGGCATGCCCATAGACATGCTGGGGGGATCGCACACCATTGTGGTAGGCTGAGCCGTGCTTTGAAGAAGGGAGAATTCGCATTTTTTTTCGTCTTCTTCAACCTCCACCCCCACCCTCCCTCTCTTCCCCTCGTTCAGCGTCATTGTCACGAAACTCGCTTGACCAGGCAGGGTAGGGTAGCCGTCCAGACGGAGGGACAATCGTAGCTGCGGGAGCAGGTTTTTTTTCACTCCGACCAGCAGAATTCTTCAAGAAGTGCGGTGTGTGGACATGTGTGGTGGAAAGTCAAAATCGTGCACGAGACGGATACGCGGCAGGATTCCGGCATTGTTTTCGGCAGAGATCACCGCAGCGAGAAACCAGTGGCCCCCTGCTTCCATGTTGAACTCGCTCACCTCATATAAGACCACCTGTTCACTACTTTTACGTGTCATCAGATTTTTGTTCTCTTCTTATCGCGTGTTTTGTGTATTCTGATATGGTGCGCTTGCATTTTCTATTCGGTCGTGTTTTTAGCGATCCAAAGGGCACACGTGAGTGGTTTTTATGCACGATTCCTTTCTGTTACAAGCTTACCTTTAGATTAGGAATGCATGCGTGTCTATCTTGTTTAGATGTAGAGTTCATGGGATCTTGTGGTACCGCTCGCAATGTTTCTCGCGTCGCGTGCAGCAGTTTATACATCTTTTTGGCCCTTAAGTTATCACTGAAAAATTGCAATTCCCGCTTAAAGGATAACGCTAATTTAATTGTCAGTCATGTGTTGCGAATGCCTACCGTTTCTTGGTGAACTTAATAAACGTGGGGGAGGGGGGTGCTCCTCTGCTCGTAATTAGCTCACGCGTATACACAATCTTCTAGTCTAGTTGCCACTCTTAATCTCGCTTTTTCGGCAAGCCGCCTAACATTATCGTTCTTTTCTTCGGGTGCGTCTTTAATCCTACTTTAATGCTGCCTTCGTTTACATCTCTAGAATTTTTTTCGTGATTCGGCACCGTCGTTACTGAAAAGCGCGATATCGTCCGCAAAACGCAAGTAGCTAAGATATTCTTCGTTAATCCTTATTCCTCTTTTTGCCCGTTTTAGTTCTTTCAATATTTATAGTGAATGTGCCGCGCATAACGTTGAAGAAATTGATACTCTTCGCATAGGCGTGCGCACAGTGGGGCAGGGGGGCGGCCGGCCCCCGTAGTCACCTAAGAAGAGGTGGGCGCAAGGTCTGCCAAACACATTGACTTAATAGGGAGGGGGGGACGCCGCGATGAACCTTCGCCCCCCCACCCTCTCTGAAGGGTAACCCGCTCACGCCTATGATTTTGCGCCTGATCCCATTCTCGATTAGGATTGTCCTGCTTTTTTTTAGGAATACGGTGGTTGTGGGGTTGTTTTAGATGCTGGCTACGGTATCTACAGATGTTTAGATGTTCCTTTATGGCATAATTATTCCGGAACTGCTGGCGTGTGTTGATATCTGTGAATAAATTTGTGTTTATCACCTTGCAAATGTGTTGCTCCTTAATTTCTCAGACGCATGCGTATTTGGTGCAGCAGGCCTTTCATCAATTTAGCTGTATTAGAGACAATATTGACTTTCGTTCTCGGTCTTGCACGGTTCGACAGAATTGTAGGTCTTAATCGCACACTAAGACATCAGTGGAGCAGTCGTTCTAATTAGGAAGCATTTTTCGAATATGGCACCAATGGTAGTCGATGAATGTCGTTGGGCCGCGAACAGTCTATTTTAGTGCTGCTGACTTACAGTACAGTAACCACAGTAATACCAAACTGCCGTGGTCGGCACGCAGTCATTTTACTTTATAACACATGTATCAGCCTGCCTGATCAAGTTACTTTACGCATCGAGCAACTACCGCCGGTGTCTCCATATAAACTACCTATGTGCCGACCACGACGGTACAGTACTAGCGTACTTAACGCATGGTAAGCCACCACTGCTAAAACATATAACGGGTGTAAACGGTCACGCCGGCGAATACCCGACGTCGGCGTTGCCGACGCCGCACCAGCATCGGCTAGCATACATAGGCCCAATGACGGCTTGCCATCATCGGCTGAATAACGGCAGGCCCGTCTCGGACCGACGCTGGCTAGCCCACGTCGGCCCGAAGCCGGCAAGCCCGCATCGGCCCAAAGGCGGCTAGCCGACGTCGGGCCGATGCGGGTGAAAGTAGCGCGAGCGTGATTTGCCGCCGTGGGGCCAATATTGCTGCCGTCATTTGCCGACGTGGGGCCGAGATCGGTCCAATGGCGGCGTGCTGCCTGAGAAGATAGCGAAATGGTCGCAAGCGCACCATTAGCGGGGCCTGTATGTCATGGCGCAAATGACATTCATGTCATGATTGTCACGCCACCACCTGTCATTTATGCTCGTCATACAGAAATGTTTCGTCGTACCAACTTTGGTATGTATTCATCTATTTAAACGGCCGCGAGCACTCCGAGACCATGTGAAGTATATCATGCTGTACATGACATGCGTGTCATGATTTGCACGATTGCACCTGTCATTTTTGTTTGTCATAGACTCTTGTCGCGCCATGCCAATTTTGTTATATATCAATTAACGAAACGACCCGAAGAGCACCAACACCATGGCATGTAAATGGTGCCGTTCATGACATGCAGGTCATCATTTTCATGTTTCGACCTGTCAGTTATGTTCTTCATACAGTCATGTTATGTCATACCAATTTTGAAGTACATCACGTTAACGAAATGGCAAGGAAACCGCAAGGTCGTAGGAGGCTAAATAGATAAATAGACATATTGATAGATAGATAATTACACTCAAAGTCACAGAAGTTCGCAAAGAAATGCTTCGCATAAAAAAAACTAACCCCTGTTTGGGTTCTACTAAGTGAGGATTAGCCATCATGCCTAGCCATCAGTGAGGCCAGGCAAGGCCTAGCCATCAGACAGGCCTAGAAGTTTCAGATCATCGAGTGCCTTCATAATGGCTCGGATGGAGTCGGCCAGCCACTCCTCCAGGGTCGCAGGCCTTAATTTAGTAGATATGCGTCCGAGGCTCCCGCCCATGGCTGCACGGCCACCCGGAGAATCCCACAAAACGTGGCGTTATCCAAGAAGCCACCGCATGCCACGCACGCGGGAGATGTAGTGATGAACGTGCGGTGTCTGAAGACTGAGTTATGGACTGAGTGTGGATCAGTAAACAATGGGCATTAGGGATGCGCATAGTAACTGCCTCTACTTTGGCCGTGAATTCTGCCATGCATTGCGTGCTGATGTTATCATGGAAGCCCCAAGACAGCGGTACACCATCGGACCCTCTTCCCATTCGGAAGCCCTCGTAGGTCGGAGAAGGAGATGTGTCCGTGTACAAGATCCACTCTCCTGTTCTTTTTTTTGTATGTGTTGGACTCGAGCTTGTCGCCGTGCTGATTGGGTATCCCGATCCATGTGGTGTGGTACAGGTTCGACGGTGTTGTGGTCGAGCGTCGCCCATGAGGGCCAGGCTGCTTCAAATGTGGCTGGTATAGGTATGTCGTAGCCGAACTCAGGAGGTCGTAGCCGAACTCTAGCAGTCAACAACAGAGCTGACACATGTTTTCTCTTGTACATATGTATAAAATCGGAGTCTAAACCTAGGATATATATATATTCGGACTCATTAAACAGCCTTTATAAGCGAGCATTGCATATAGCATAGCAGATAGAATATCTTATGTTAAAGGTTGATTAGGGCCTATTGATGGCGCCCAAAAGCTTTGAGCTTGCCACTTTTATCTTGTACAAACGAACAATTATGAACTGTCGTCGAAATGAGACGGAGCACTTCCCAACGTTAGACTCTTTTCGCCAAGGATGGTGCATGGGACTGGAAGCCAACGCGAGAATCAAATAAGATAGCGTGACAACGAATGTAAAATGAAACGCTTCAGTAATGAAACAGCTAAAAACATTTGAGGTTTCAGGACGGAATTCCGAAAGTTGTAATGGCATGAGCGTAAGCGTTTGCAAGTGCAGCTGCGCGCTTGAAATCTTTCATTTATTTCATTTATTTAGCAATACTGCGAGTCTTCGGACAGGTAAATGCACGTGAGCATGAGAGTAATGGAAATAAAGGACGTGAGAAAGAAAACGCTCAAACAGGAAGAAAAGTTGCAGTCAACATCAGAATCTTTCTGTGATTGTGCTTAAAAAAATGCTCACAACATTCTCAACATTAGTCGCGTGACGTCAGGTTGGTAATAATATCATAGATATAAAAAATACCACTACAGTCATCGCAATATTGAGATTGATCAGCCATTCCCGTCGTCGAAATTAATATAGCTGGCATAAATACCATGTGTGATTTCTTCTGGTGGTCACATGAATGATCCGTATGCGTGTCGTACGTATCAATTACTGTTTCGTCGTCGCATGCTGCTACTTTTGGCATAGTCCGCCGCGGTGGTATAGCGGTTACGGTGCTCGGCTGCTGACCCCAAGGTCGCGGGTGCAATCCCGGCCGCGGCGGTCCCATTTCGATGGAGGCGAAATGGTAGAGGCCTGTGTACTTAGATTTAGGTGCACGTTAAAGAACACCAGATGGTCGAAATTTCCGGAGCCTTCCACTACGCGGTCTCTCATAATAATATCGTGGTTTTGGGACATTAAACCCCAGATATTATTATTATTATTATTACTTTTGGCATAATTGTGAGGAACACCGCCAAAGAAATCGTGAAACGCAGAAGCGCAGTCCCAACACCAACTGGTTAAGTGAACAAGAAACGATGAAAAGTATCCGAATAGCGCCATCTTTTTTGCCGATGACTTGGTGTGATCACATCATTGTACATTACGCGTTTGTTCTGCGTTGCGGCCTTCCTCGCAACCTCGTCGGCACGACGTCATTCTTCATTTCTAGCGTTCGTGAGCGTCTAAGAAAGAGAAGTGGTTCTTGAAGGAGAGGAGCACTGCAGCTATCTGGACCGCTACAACATATGTACATTGTTTGCACCTTGTGGAAGCAAGGGTGATTATCCCAGCAGGTGCGGCGCACGGTGCCTTCCTAGATATGCGGTCGTGTAGGTTCGAAAACTCACCACGGCCAACGCTCATTAAGCGAAACATTTATGAGTAACATATCGGTAGCTGCGCCGGCGGAATATTTCGCGAAAAACCCGGTACCAGGGATTTTAGAGAAATGCGGGTTTACACAAATACCCCCCCCCCCCCCCGAATGCGCGTTGGTCGCATGACTATTCGAATGCGCCGCTTCCCAATAATTGATGCGCTCTCGATCGTGGGATTGTCGACGATGAGCAAATTCCGATATGCAGATGTGATCATTTATCGAGGCCACTTGTTATTTTATGTGGCCACATATTCCTGTTGCTTTCATCTTTGCATTTCATTGGTTCACGCATGACCGTAGTTGTTTCCTGCAGTAACAGTATTGCGCTTTTACGTACGTGCGTGAAGGTTCAATTCCCTACATGGAGGGAGGAAAAAAATAAGAAAGGGCATTGCGCTATGCGAAAGAAAGAAAGAAAGAAGGAAGGAACTAATAAATGAAACAGAAATAAAAGGTCAGGCACGCACACGAAAGGATTTTTCTCACGCATTTACTTCGCTTTATATATGCATTAGGTTTTATCAGCAGTGCTGGTGCAACGTACGGCGAGTACGGACAACGGTACTATGGTGGTCGGATTCTAGGTATATTATCCTGCAAACCCTGCAGTAGCGAGTTTTAGAACTGCATGCTACACAAGTATTGGAAGGACCTGGTACTGCGTACATTGCGTCCTTACGGCGTTGAGCACGTAAGAACGCCGCATTTCGGATAGAGTTGACTCAGAAAAATTCTATCCATTCGCTTTATGCGGAGGGGGCTCTGCTGACGCATGGCACGTAGTACCGGGCGCATTATGCGCCCGGTACTACGTGCTTCCTTCCTTAGCTGAAGGAAGGAAGACTACTTTTAAGGGCTCGTTTTTCTTTGTTAGACACAATAATAATGAGAACTAACAGACAGTAATGCCAAAGAATGTGTAGGGGATGTTATTTGTAACAATTGGGATATAAATGTGAAGAAAGTAAAGTGGACAAAAAGAAAACTTGCCGCCGGCAGCGACCGAACCTACGACCTTAGAGTAACGCGTCCGTTGCTGCTTTTTTTTTTCGCACGGGTGCTCATTTTAAAACATAAAAAGCGTTCAGGAACGTATTCATGCATGCTGAGTGTAAAAGTACAAGCCTGATAGCAAAGCGACCGTTGCGGAAATTTAGAAAGCTAATACACCAAGGCTGTCCCACGCACAACCCCGGCGATAGCAGCGTTCGCATCGCCTCTCAAGCACAGCTGCGCCTCTGGCGGTGGCCGCTGGCTCCATATGAAACTGACGCGGCAGTTTCGTGACCATAAGAAACATTGAATGACTCTGGTATTACCCAGCCCCTTACACAGGCCCGAACGCTCTAGCGCGTGCTAGCACACATCGTTTTGTCTGCGTTACGTCAGGCTAGGACAGCATACGGCCGCCCGGGGCCCTAAAGTGCCCTGCACGTATCATCATCAAGGCGGTCGAAGAACAAGAGGACGAAGGCTTCTCCGTGGCACGAGCGGGCGCGCAGATGGCTATGCTAGGTTGTAGAAGGGGGACATTTGGCAATGGAACTACGGACAAAGACCAGCGCAAAAGCTGCTTCGCATCTAAAAGTGTGCGCATGGGATGTAGGAAAACACAGAGAACTTCTCACCCAAGTAGATGGTAAATGATGACAGGGCTGCGTGCTTCTGTCGCTTGGAAGTAGGCACTACTTTGTTTAAAAAAGGCAAGAAAAAGACGAATTTCAGTGCTAGACAATAAAGCTACGTGGTACGAATGTTCGTGTATTCAATATTTCAGAACACCGAAGCTATAGAAGATCCCCGTACGTTTTTCTTCTCATTTCATCTGAAAACATTGCAGTTAATTCTTTGCATCCAGCGCCTCACGAATTTTTGAATTGCGAATATTTCAGTTGAACGACTGTGACGTGTGGTGTATGTTTGAATTGTGCGCCTTTCAAAAGTGCGCGACATGAAAAGAATAGCGCACACTAAGGGAGGTCAAATAAAAAACGAAGACTGCGAAACAACGCCCAGAACCAGAGCCCGCGGCGCAAAGGTGCGACGTAGAAGTTGCCCAAATGGAAGTCACCACGGAGATTCCAGGGGACAATAGCTGGGCACCACGAAACTTCAGCATCGCCACTCAGGACGTGACAAGTGGGCCAGTGTTCAAGAAAAAGCGTCGGTCGTGGAAGAGCCGGAGAGTTCCAGGGTACATGTCAAGGAGAAGGTTGGGACCGGACCGGGCGCTGAAGATGGGCCGTTGCGAATCCGAGTCACCAAGACTACAACCGGCCATGGCCTCCTGCCATTGCGTTCCCGCGCAAGACCATAGCCACGGTGCGCGAAGTCCACCCCAAGGCCTGCGGACTCAGGTGCCGGCAGGCAACGAAGTAGCAGCAGTTGCCTGAGCTGTGCATCTAGACGTCTAGCCAGGTTACCCCTGGCTTCTCATTGTGTCGGCCAGCAGCCAGCTAGCCCGTGTCAACACTACAATCGGGAGCCACCGTGTTTGGTTGCGTATGCGTCAGCCAGCCCTAAACGACATGGTGAGACTGACCACCAGTTATTGCCTCGCTCCGCCGTTCAACAGCGACGAACTATACTGCTTCAGTTAAGTTTGTGAACTAGAGTTTTGGTTGTTGTTCCGAGGTCGTTATAGCTTACAGCGAACTTTTTGTTAAGTGTTTGGTTTTATATAGATAGATCGTTTTTCGTTTGAATTGTTTGATTAAAAGATTTGTGTGGTTTGGGAAACAAATTGCCTTATCCTCATTAATGCTCTCGGAGGCTCAGCCCTAGAGAGCTATTACAAAGAAAAGAAAAAAAAACCTGTATCACAAATTCGTGACTGTAAAGTGATCAACGAAATTTTGTACACTTCTGTCCTAATGTTTGTAGGGGACCGACTTATGGTTTGTGATTAGTCAAAGGCTTTTATTGTCTAACAGTGCATTCGCTAGGACTGCGTGTGCCGATTCCAGTGACTGGCACCTTTTGGTATTACCTATACAATGTTATAGCACTATTGTACAGCAGAGTTACTCTGTTATGCCACGGTAATGGAACGTCTTGTGTTGTTGTTCAGTTGGCTTTTCTTGTTAATGTGAGGGCTATACATTGTATGGTCATTGACTTTATTCCAAAGCCGTCGGTAGGCAATTAGTGTGATCTGTGGTGACTATAAGTGAAATGTCCAGCGCACTCAGCGGAAGTTTTTTCGACTAGAGAAACTTTTCGAAAAAGGCGCTTTTATGACATTAGTGCGCGTTGTGTGTGCCTTTAAAAACTGTCGGACACGCAAACAAAGAAGACAAAGAAGACACAACAGGGTACGCACGCGGTGCTGCATTAAACACCGACAACGTTGAATAGTGTCAAGCAGGAGAACGTGCGGTGCGACGTTTAATATATAAAAGGAGAGAGATCCAATGGTTAACAAACATGGAGATCCCAGAGACCAATCACATATGAGCACGGGAGCACGACAGTATCCAATCATGCCATGCAATTGACCCGAAACCGAGAAAAAGCCTGGTGCAGAGAAGAGAGGGGAGTTGGAGGAGGACGAGACGAGCAGAAGGTTGTTCTCGAACCGGGCGTTGAAGACGGGTCGCCGGGTTGCGGACCCGAGCCTCCAGGAGTTCAACCAGTTTGAGCCTTGCACCATCGCGTTCCTGAGAGAAGACACCATAGCTATGGTACGCGAACTCCAGCTCAAGGCTTGCGGATTCCATTGCCGGAAGGCAAATTAGCGCCGCAGTTGGGCTATGGGCCTAACCTGCGCATCGACCT
The DNA here is from genome assembly GCF_013339695.2 of Rhipicephalus sanguineus. NCBI lineage: Eukaryota > Metazoa > Arthropoda > Arachnida > Ixodida > Ixodidae > Rhipicephalus > Rhipicephalus sanguineus. The sequence continues at coordinate 139,826,659 of NC_051185.1, forward strand.
GCCCGGCCAGGTTTCCCCCTGGCATCTCAGCACGTCACCTAGCAGCCACCGTTTCCTCTTCGTCCCCAGCCAGCCCGCGTCAACTGAACAAGCCTGAGTCACCACGTTCCGGTTCCGTATGTGTTGGCCAACCTTCAACAGCAGGGTGAGAGTGACCATTTCTGCCACTGCTCCGCCGCTCAGCCGCGTCAGAACTTGACTGTGTAATTTAGGTCTTTGAACTTGCGTTTTGTGTGTGGTTACGAAGGTTTACCCAAAGGGACCTTTGGGTAAATGTTTGGTTTTATGTAGATTTTTTTGCTTTATTTGTTTATTAAAAATTTCGTCAATTGGTAACACAAGCGGCCTTCTCCTTTTTCATGCTCTCGGAGGCTCAGCCATAGAGAGCCATTACAAAGAATAAAAAGAACCTGCATCACAATGACCTTGACTATTAAACTCAAGCTCACTTTTTTTAATTAGTTCAATATAGTTTTACGCTCTGTAGCGCCCGTGTAGCTGATGTAGAGCGCGTTGGCTACCTCGTCAGCCTCGTTCATAGCTCGGCATGCTCACTCACATTCACTCACACTCATTTGAAGGGCGTGGGCCTGAGCATGAGTGGGTACTGTTGATTGTGAATAGGCCCGAGAATGAACGTGAGTGAGTACTCATGAGTGCAAGTAGGCGTGAGTGAGTGCACAAGAAAGTGAGTAGAAATTATTAATATTATCGCGCCATGCTGCGATAGTCCCGCAGCATGGCGGCCAGCCGGGATGCGTGTGTGCTCTGCTCGTGCCCTTTTTTCGGTAAGCAGCAGTTTTTCCGCTGCGAAATCTGCGAAAAACGTGTGCACGCGAAGTGTGTGACTTGGCCGGATGACCAACTGCAGCTCTTGAAGTCCGGATCGCGTACATTTTCGTGCAATTTGTGCGATTCCGCCCAGCATGGTGACAGGCCTAACGACGAGACGGGGGTATGCGCGACGGCGGCGTGTTCCCTGCCGCCACGTGGTTCCCCAACCGGTCCACCTCTCGCCCCTTCGGGTGACGTTGGCGAGGAGGTAGCCGGCCTTCGCCGCCTGCTCCTCGACGCGCTGGAAGGGATTTCGTTCCTGAGTGACGAGGTCTCACAGCTGCGGGAGGACAATGAGCGCCTGCGAAAGGAACATTCCCGAGTGGCTGAGCAGCAGGTCCGTATCGCCGCCTCCCTTCGTGGTGAGGTTCGTTTTCTGCGCGATGCGCTGACACGCTGCCTCACCCCCAAGCTAGGGGAACGTCCTGCAAAGTCTCGAACGGCTGCAAAGTCTCCAACGGCTGCACATTCTCAAACGTCTCCAACGTCTCCAACGGCAAAGTCTTCCGTGAACTCCGACACCCCTGCGACCTCTGATACGACTCATAACACCGAAACGCTCCCACCTTTTACCCCACCACCAGGTTTTCAGCGTGATTTGAAGCTCCGCGTTGTGGATCGTACGGAAACCTCTTCGGCCAATGTCACAGTGAGTGCAAGAAAGGAAACGAAAAGAAAAACACATGTATCTACAGGAGCCATGGACTCGTCCACTTTGTTAGTGGCTCAAATCCCCCAACGACCCCAGCGGCAGTGGGCTATATTTGTGTCCAAGTTGAGCCCTGACACTACATCTGCTGACCTCAAAAAACACATTGAGTCTGTTGACCTTTCTGCGATTTCCTGCCGGCGGCTCAAAACAAATTATACTTCTTACTCCTCGTTCTGCGTTACAGTTGACGAAGGTACATCGAAACGTCTGAATGACCCGTCAATGTGGCCGTGCGGTTGCATTTTCAAACCATTCCGTGGGATTCTCCACGACGACATGCTGAATCAATTTGGATCGAAATTAGTCTTGAGCACTGTGAAAAATTGTTGATTGGATGTTTCTATGTATCGCCTAGCGTTTCACCAATTGCTTTTAATCAGATCGTCTCTTCTATTGAAAATGTGGTAATTTCACATAAGAAGCGCAAAATTCTTGTACTTGGCGATTTTAACACACCTGGAATTGACTGGACCACACTTCATTTTTCTCATTATCATCATTTCTTAAAGAACAAGTGCAGCGTATTGTTAGATTTTCTCGCTTTTAATTCCCTACAGCAGCACAATAGTATTGTTACGGATGATATGGGTTTATTTACAATGAGGTCGATGAAGCGGCAGGCAAAAGACAAGGGACGATCCGATGATGCCGAGCACCAAATCCCTCGCACCCGTTCTTCTTCTTCGTTCTTCTTTCGTGCTCTTCCAGCGCCGCGTTATATTTTCCTCGGGGCCAGACGAAGCTCACCGAGCAAGTCAGAGGGCTCGCTGAGTGCAGGGCTTCAGTCGTGCAACATGGACAAGTTGCGTCTTGCGTGAACGGCGGTTGCCAGCTGTCACTTTTGCGATGACGTAGGTGACGTCGCTCAAACCTTTAACGACGACGAATGGACCGGTGTACTTAGAAAGAAGCTTTTGGCAAAGTCCCTGCTTTCTTAGTGGTGTCCACAACCATACGAGATCACCTGTTGCAAAGGTGACTGGCAAATGTCTTGCGTCGTAACGGGCCTTAGCACGGGAATGGGACGAGAGAGTTCTGAGCCGGGCCAGTCGACGTGCTTCTTCAGCGCGACACAATGTCTGCGCGACACTTGCGTTTTCGTTGGTCGAGAAAGGAAGCACGGTGTCGAGGAAACTTTGAGGATGGCGAGCGCAGAGCAGAAAGAAAGGTGTATAACCTGTTACTTCGTGTTTGGCGGTGTTAAAGGCATACGTTATGAAAGGTAGTACGGCATCCCAGTTCTTATGATCCGCGGGGACATACATTGAAAGCATGTTTATGATGGTACGATTGGTACGCTCAGTTAGCCCGTTCGTTTGCGGGTGGTAAGGCGTGGAATGCCGATAGTGGCACCCACAGAGCCGTAGTAGTTCTTCGACAACGTCAGCGGTGAACTGCCGGCCACGATCACTTATTACCACACGGGGAGCTCCGTGACGGAGGATAATCGAATGCAGTAGGAACCAGGAGACATCAGCTGAGGTGGCTGAAGCAAGTGCCATCGTCTCAGTGTAACGTGTTAGATAACCCACGCAGACGATAATCCAGCGGCGTCCGGTGGAAGACTTCGGGAAAGGGCCGAGCAAATCTATGCCGACTTTTTCGAAAGGCGAAGTCGGTGGCGTAACTTGTTGCAGTGTACCTGCAGGAAGAGCAGTCGGTTGCTTGTGGCGTTGGCATACATCACAACTGGCGACGTAGTGCTTCGTCGTCTTCCACAGTCGAGGCCAGTAGAACCGCTGTCGGATGCGATGAAGCGTCCGAGCAAATCCAAGGTGCCCAGACGTAATGTCGTCGTGCATTGCTCGGAACACCGCAAGGCGCAAGCGTTCTGGGACGACTAGAAGCAGTGGGGCACCATTGCTTGAGTAATTCTTGCGGTACAAAACACCGTCACGAATCACAAATTGCGTTGAGTGTCGAGATCTGTTGGTGGCATCAATAATTGGTCTCAGTGATGGGTCGCGCAGCTGCTCCTGACTGAGGATGTCCATACTCGGAAAGTCCAAGAAGGTAATTGTCGAAATCGTCGTCATCGGTGCTTGTAGTTGGAGACGGTAGACGAGATAAGCAATCGGCGTCGGCGTGGCATCGCCCACTCTTGTAGGCAACAGAAAAGTTATATTCCTGAAGCCGCAAAGACCAACGAGCCAACCGGCCCGTTGGGTCACGTAATCCGACAAGCCAGCATAGGGAATGATGGTCGGTTACGATCTTGAAATGTCGGCCGTACAAATAAGGTCTGAACTTGTGTATGGCGAAAACAACTGCGAGGCACTCCAGTTCTGTTACAGTATAATTGCTTTCAGCCTTTGTCAGAGCACGACTTGCATACGCAACGACGTGTTGGCGTCCGTCATGAAACTGGACGAGGACGGCACCAACGCCCACGCCACTTGCATCGGTATGCAGTTCTGTGAGTGCCTTCGGGTCGAAATGATGCAGAAGGGGCCCAGAAGTGAGCAAAAACTTCAACTGTTCGAAAGCAGCCTCATGCTCAGCGGTCCACCGGTAGGGGGTGTCCTTTCGAAGCAAGTCTGTCAGTGGATGAGCTAGCTGGGCGAAGTTTTTAATAAACCGGCGAAAATAAGAACAAAGGCCCAGGAAGCTACGAAGGTCCTTCACCGTCTTTGGTGGCTTGAAGTTGCGGACTGCAGTGATCTTGTTGGGATCTGGTCGTATGCCATCCTGGTCGACTAGATATCCAAGAACGGCTTGGCGCTCACCGAAGTGGCACTTCTTGGAGTTTAAAATAAGACCAGCTTGTTTGATACAACTGAGAACAACGCTGATCCGCTGGTTACGCTCGTGGAAAGTCCTGCCGAAAATAATGACGTCATCGAGATAACACATACAAATCTCCCATTTGAGGCCGCGAAGTATGGTGTCCATGAATCGCTCGAAGGTTGCCGGAGCGTTACATAAGCCAAACGGCATAACGTTAAACTCAAATAAGCCGTCGGGCGTAACGAAAGCAGTCTTTTCTCTGTCAGACGGATGCATTGGTATCTGCCAGTACCCAGACCTGAGGTCGACAGATGAAAAGTACGAGGCGGAGTGCAGGCAATCACAGCATCGTCGATGCGTGGTAAAGGATACACGTCTTCTTCGTGACGGCGTTAGGCGGCGGTAGTCGACACAAAATCTCCATGAGTCGTCTTTCTTTTTGACTAGTATAACAGGAGCTGCCCAGGGGCTGCATGACTCCTGAATAACGCCCTTCTGCAGCATGTCGTTGACCTGTTCGGCGATCACTTTCCTTTCCGAAGGGGATACGCGGTAAGGCTTCTGGCGTATCGGTGTAGCATCTCCCGTGTTGATACGGTGGTGCATACGGGAGTTTGGCAGTGTAAAACAATGATCGCTTTGCGCAAAATCAAAGGCTGGCGCGTACCTGGCGAGTACCTCTTGGAGAACATCCAGCTCAGTAGAAGACAGGGACTTGTTTATCATGCGCCGCAAGTCGGCTGAGTAGTCAGGAGTTGGTGGACGGATGTCTCGGGACCCTTCAACCGTCCGGACGTTAATTGTGGTCATCTTCCTCAAACGTTCCCAATTGAATCCGGCTGGCAGACAGACAGACTCTGCAGAAGCGTTGACTGTCCATAAGAGAGCACGTCCGTCGATAACTTGAATAAACGACCGAGGGACCAGCACATTCTTCTTAAGAGCGTTGGTATGATCTGGTTCCACTAGGCCCCTGCAGGATCCCAACAGGACACGAGAAGAGCACACGGGAATAAACATGGCTGAATGACCAGGGATCAACGCATCTTCTGACAACGAAAGAACGTCGGCGGGTTGAGCCCGAAAATCGTCAATTACGGCAGTTGGCAACGTGCTTTGGAGAATAATTTCCCCAGTCCCACAGTCAAGTGTAGCGCCACATTCTCGCAGGAGGTCTATCCCTAAGATAACACTATGAGTTGCTTGCGCCAATACAATGAATTCTGCTCTAAAACTTTGTCCTCCAATCGTTACTAAAGCCGAACAAACACCAACGGGGCGCAACATTTCTCCTCCAACTCCACGAAAAGTTTCATTGCGATCCCACAAAAACATAACCTTATGTCCTAAAAAGTGATTTTTTAAAATGAAGGCTCATCACCGAAATAGTCGCACCAGTATCTACAAGAGCTACAGTGTTTACACCGTCTATACAGACACGCACTTTGTTCTTCAACATCACAGCAGAAGGAGGAATTGGCGAATCGGACCGTCTCGCGACCGCACCTCCATCGGTCGCACCAGCTAGTTTCCCAGCTGGGGAGGAGAAGGCGACCGACGACGCGGGGACGGCGAACGGCGTGGTCGTCTCGAAGGCGGCGTAAGGCTTCGCTCGGATGCTGGGGACCCGTCACGCAATCTGTTAGGCCACTGCTGTCGTAGATGGCTAACGATAGATGGAGATGTCGAGGTTTCGTGTACACGAGCCGGGTATGCCGAGAAACGTGGCGCTCGCGGCTGGCGGCGACAGAAGCGTGAGATATGCCCTCGAAGGCCGCACGGTGTAGCATATTGGCACGTCACGGTTCAAATTAGTAGTAGCAGAGGCTCGCGGAGTTGGGTGGTACTCCGCAGGCGCACGTCGTGGCGTCTCGTAGTAGTCTGCAGGAGGACGTTGTGGTGTCGGGGGATATTCCGCAGCAGCACGACGGGGTGGTGACATCCGGCGGCGACCGTGACTTGTCGGGAGCGATCGGAAGCTCGTGCTGGAGTGCGCCTCTTCAGATTGTGGTCGATACTCGATGCGACGCTCTCGCTTCCAGAAGGATGGTGGTTCGGGAAACTCGTCGAATGCACATTGATAGCCGGCCGCTGCTCCCTGAAGCCGTGCTAGCTCTTCTTGAACTGCTCGACGCACGATCAGGGGGAGGTCTTCGCAGGCGGCGACGTCCATACTTGCAACCGTAGGGACGTTGTCCAAGCGCCCGAACTTCGGCAAAATTCGTCGGATCTTCAGCGCCTCGAATGCCCGACATTGCTGCCTAAACTCGGAAGGTGTGTGCAGGTTTTCCCTTGTAATTAAAAAGCTATAAACATCTTCAGCGATGCCCTTTAACAGATGTCCGACCTTGTCTTCGTCGGACATGTTCGTGTTCACAATGCCACAAAGCTTCAATACTTCCTCAATGTACGTCGTACACGTTTCGCCGGGCAGTTGTGCTCTACGTGCGAGTGTCTGTTCAGCCTTCTTTTTCTTGGAACTTGTGTCCCCAAAGCAGGCCTTCAGTTCCTCAACAAAAGTCGGCCAAGTGGTCAGCACGTGTTCATGGTTCTCAAACCAAAGCAGGGCGGTCCCGGCGAGAAAGAATGCCACGTTCACGAGCTTCGCCGACGTACTCCATTCGTGATAGCGGCTCACTCTTTCGTAGTGCTTTAACCAATCGTCCACGTCTTCATCGGTCCTACCTCAGAATATGCGTGGCTCAGGTGCCCAGTAGCTAGGTTGTCTCCGTCGGTGGCTGCCTTGCTCCGTGACACCGGTTGGTGCGTGGGCGTTGCCGGCCGACGTGCCTTCGCGGGCGTCGGTCATGTCGGTGTGTTCCGGAGGTAGTCCAGCTAGGCGTCGGCTTCTTCGAAGGTCGTCTGCGACAGTGTTGTCCAGGGCGTCGGTTACCCCGCACCAGTTCACCAAAACTGTTACGGATGATATGGGTTTATTTACAATGAGGTCGATGAAGCGGCAGGCAAAAGACAAGGGACGATCCGATGATGCCGAGCACCAAATCCCTCGCGCCCGTTCTTCTTCTTCGTTCTTCTTTCGCGCTCTTCCAGCGCCGCGTTACAGTATTGCCAATTCCTGTGGTAACGTCTTAGATCTGTGTATTTCTAATAATCAACCTATCGAAGCATCACTCTCTCACATCTCTCTTGTTCGTCCTGACAAATTTCACCCACCACTCAAACTAACACTCTGTATTTCACCAGAAAAACCAAGCTTTCCCAGAAAAATCGACAAAACGCCCAGATTTGCCTTCAAGCGAGGTGACTACGTTGGCTTGTACCATGACTTGTCCACCACAGATTGGTCACTGGTAACTGACAAACCCAATGTTGATGATCAAGTCGATCAGTTTACGGAGCTTATCTTGACCAGCATGCGCAAGTTCATTCCCCAGTATACACCTCATCATTGTAAATATCCCTCCTGGTTCTCATCAGAACTTATAAGTGCACTGAAACATAAAGATCGTGCACACAGGAAGTATAAATGTTCTGCATCAACTCATTTGAAGGAAGAATTCTGTCGTTTTCGTACTCTTTGTAAACGCCTTTATAAACGGGATCACAGTCTATATATTTCATTTTTGAAAAAAAGCGCGTCTGACAGGCCGGCTGAGTTTTGGAAGTATGTGCGCAAACGGTCGAGCAAAAGTGGCGAGTCCTTCAGGATACTGGAGCCAAATGGAGTAGAAGTTCAAGCCGTTGCTGACTGTTTTGCCATGCATTTTTCATCTGTCTATAAGTCTCCAGCCTCTGTAGCTAGTAACGGTCGACAGATTAAGGCAGTTGGCACAGCTGATGCTGTGTCGCTAGATGAAGATTCCATTTCAGAATGCATTAAGCGCTTGAAACCATCCTTTTCAGCTGGCCCAGATGGCATCCCCTCTGCCATACTAAAAGCCTATGGCAGTATACTTGTCCCAGTATTGATTACCATATTTAATAAGTGTCTGCATGCTTCAACGTTTCCTAGCACGTGGAAAACTGCTCGTGTTCTCCCAGTGTTTAAGTCTGGCTGTAAAAGTGACGTCTCGAACTACCGCCCTATTTCCCTTCTTTGTGCCGCATCCAAAATCTTTGAGCTTGCTCTTCACAAAATATTGTCTTCACTTAATATTGTCTGATGTAAAAAATTCATTGATTGTGAATCAGCATGGGTTTCTCGCTGGCCGCTCAACTGTCACTAATCTTGCCAGTTTCATGATGCAAGTCTCCACGCCTATTTCGCAGAGAGGACAGGTTGACGCTATTTACTGTGACCTTAGCAAAGCTTTTGATGTTGTCAGCCATTCGCTGCTTGTGGATAAACTTGCACACTTTGATGTTGATTCTTCAATTGTGAATCTCCTCCATAGCTATCTTCTTGATAGATTATGTTACGTTGCCGTTAATGGCCAAACGTCCTCTTTGTATAAAGCTACTAGTGGGGTTCCTCAAGGGTCGGTACTGGGCCCACTACTCTTTTTAATTTATGTTAATGATGGTTCTTCTGTCATTCGAAATTCTTCTTTCCTTTTGTATGCCGATTACATAAATATATTTAAGGAAATTCATTCAGTTATCGATTGCCGCTTGCTGCAATCTGATTTGTGTTCTTTTTCTGAATGGTGCAGTAGCAATAACCTCTCCCTAAATATTTCAAAAACCAAGGTAATGAGTTTCACTCGAAAAACATCTAGTGTGCCATTTTTATATTCTGTCAATTCTGTGTCGTTGTGTAAGGTATGTGAGATCAATGATCTAGGTGTTCTTTTTGATAGCACCTTACACTTTTCTGCTCACGCTAAGCGTGTTGCTTTGCGGGATCTTCGCACCCTAGGCTGTGTTTGCAGAATGTCTAGAGAATTCCGTTCTCCTGTGCCTTTCCGAAAATTGTACACCGCGCTGTCTTCCTCAACTAGAGTATGCATCTGTGATCTGGAATGGCATTCCTAATTCCAGCAGCAATGCCATTGAGCGAGTCCAGAAAAAATTCCTAAGCATTTACAACTATCGTTTCGCTAGAAATGACTCTGGATCTCGTTCTAAACGCTGCTGGATTATTATCATTGCCATCACTTTGCTGCCGACGAAATCGCGCTGATCTGTTATTTCTTTACAAGCTTGTGCATGGTATCATATCCTGCCCTGTACTGCTCAACTGCCTTAATTTCCGAATTCCACGTAAGCTGACCAGAGAGAATAAACCTTTTCATGTAACCGCCTGCCTCTGTGAACATTCCACCATTGGCGGGATACAACGTCTTTACAATGCTTACTTTTTGGAGCTCGATGTTTTTCACAGCTCCCAGTCGTTGTTCTGCTCCGAGCTTTGCACTGTACTTACATAGCCTTGTACACTGTTGATATCTTTTTTTCTGCCTGCGCATAGTTGTATATGTGCAATTTTATAACGTTTTTTATCCCTGATATTTTATTATGAATGTTTCCTCTGTTTTTTTTGTGCGCCAGTACAAAGACCTTACGATTGTTCCTGGGCACATTAAATAAACGTTTGATTATTAATATTATTATTATTATTATTATTATTATTATTATTATTATTATTATTATTATTATTATTATTATTATTATTATTATTATTATTATTATTATGAAGGTGAGTGGGCACCGATGAGTGTAAGCGTGAGTGGACGTCAGTATGAGTGCGAGTGCGTAACTATGAGTGTGGGTGGTAGATTGAGCGTGAGTGCCTATCAGTCTGAGAAACGATTATGAACGCGAGTGAGTAGCTGCGATCTGAGCAGACGTGTGTATGAACGTGGAAGAGGCGAGTAGACATGAGTGTGTCCGTGGGTACTTATGAGTGAAAACTGAGTGTGAATGGGAACGCCCATGAGTCTGAGTAGACGTGAGTATTAACATGCATGGGTTCCTGAGCGTTAATATGTGTGAGTATGATCTTTAAAGACCGATCCATATGGAGCGTTTTAGCCGGCTTTCGTCTGGTGTTTTGTTCCCCGGCGTCACTCGTCATCCACGTTTCCGGGGACGCTGGCAAAGACGTCACGTCCCAGATATCAACAGCGTCGGCGTCGACGTCGGAAGCAGTTCGATCAACGGGGAACCAATTAGCGCGTAAATGGCAGTGACTTCCGCCTACGCAATGGCGTTGTCGCCGCCGCCGAAAAGGCTGCCGTCCATAGGCGTGCGCACAGGGGAGCAGGGGGGGTGGCCGCCCCCCCTAATTACCTACGAGGGGGGGTGCGAAATCTGCCCCGTACATTGACCCTTCTAGTCACCAATGTAGGCTCCCATACATTGACTTAGTAGGGAGGGGTGGGGCACCGCGATGAACCTTCGCCTCCCCTTATATGGAACCCTGTGCACGATTATGCTGCAGCATGCCACGGATCTATTAGGTCGTCGCCGGGCCCTGTGTGGCCCACAAGTTATCAGCTGATGCTTACATTTTACTTAGCATTGTCCTTTAAAGCTTCGACAGCAAAGCGTCCGTGGTCTTTCCTAACTGCTTTCGGGAACCACAGTCAATTCATTGGTAGGTTTGGCAGGAATCGCTATATTGGCCGAATACGGGGCCTCAAATATTTTTTTTATTTATTTATTACCCTCAGGGTTTGCAGCCCTGAGGGTAATATGTGCGACAATGTGTGCTACGTCAACGACAGATGCCTGACATCACGAGTTTGTAGTTCCTAATCCGAATAGGTGCCGTTACAAGTACCGCAAAGAAAAATAGACCTTTTGGCTTCAATGTCTCATCTTTTGTAAGGCAGAACTGCAAATGACACACAAAACCAATCTAGCAATATCTCTCGGAAGGCGATTGACGAAGACTGCACACTGTTTTGTGAGCTATCAGGTTCATTCACTCTGGACACTTTGTGCGGCGCTGCGCTGGCTGTGGCGTCAGCATTTCTCATGTGGTTGGCCACCCCCTCTGGCTGCGTTCATGGTATGACGCCGAGGGACGCAACTCCAGAAAGTGCCAGCAAAAATGCTGCATGTGGTTCGGCCTTGATGTGCACCTATGAGTTTGAGTAAAGTTGAGTTTGAGTTTCAGTAAAAATTATAAAATTTCCACAGCTAAGCACGAGTAGTGAGAAGACTGAGGAAGAAGCACAGCGGATGGCGCTGTTCTGCTCCTTTCCCTTCTCCTCACCCCCACTTTCCTTTCCCACCCTTTGCTATAATATGGTAGACTATGCTATACTTTATCATCTTAGCTCATCATTTACCTCCTCCTCACCCTTACTTCCCTTTCCCACCCCTTGCTATACTATGCTGTAAATGGTCAAACCTTGCGCTATCTTTTTTTTCTGCCTGTTTCTTTCTATCTCTTTCTGTCTATATATTTTTTCTGTTTCTTCCCCTTCTTTCTGTCTGTTTTTCTTTCCTTCTATCCCTCCATCTCTCTATGAACGCGTTCTCTCACCCATCATATTTACTGCATCCCATGCCGGGCAAATCGGCGCACTTGTTCTGGGAGCGTGCCGGTTTATTATGATGATAGTTTTGTCGTTTCGCCACACGACGTAGCGAAAAGCCTATTAGCTAATAATAAAGCTAATTATAAGCTAATAATAAAGAAAATGTTATTAGAAATAAGTGCTAATGCTTGTGCCTTTTAAGTGGTAGTCGACGTGAGTTTGAACGTAAGCAGGCGAGTGTGAGTTGACGTGGATATGAGGCGAGTGATGTAGCAGTAATTAATATGTCAGGGATCGCCAAGGTATGACGCTTGGTCACTAACTCAGAAAATGTATTTCTTACTACGGACACACTCAAACTAAAACTCACTAAGATTTTCGTCAACCGGACTTGCTCACACTAAGACTCACCAGCTTTTTTTTCCTGAAGTAAACTCCTCGTAATCAACCCCACCAATACACAGGTCTGCAGGGCACACTTGTATGTCTGTCGGCGTGCGAAAAGTAACCTGACCTCAATTTCGCATGACATCATGAGTGACTTGAAAATTGTCGAAATTTTTGCCTGTATTGTGACGTCGATTCCTGACGACAGCTGAAACGTTCAAGTGAGATCGTTCCTTGATCTTACGTGGGCCGATCTCGGAGGAATTGCTACGCCACGTTAGGTGCATAAAGATTCAAGGGTGGCAGTCAGCTGAGAGGAAAACAAAGATGGCTTTCACTTCGATTCTTCTAAAGTGACTGCATACGTGATAATTATTTCGAACAAGGCGCTACTGCTTTGGCAAAAACGGTGAATGGCTTGGCCTGCTGTGTTCGACCATGGGAGAGATGTAATGAACTGTTCCTTCGCGACCGATTACAGATCTCGTAATTATTGCAACCAAATTACAAGACCCACTAGCGGTCAGACCTCGTAATCATTACCACATTACAAGACCCACCAGCGGTGCGGATAGAGCCAATATTCTATGACTTGGAGATGAAGCTATTCGGTTAAGAACTAGCAGTGGCACAAGTATTCTCTGTCGCTTGTTTTTAGACTAGCACTGTAATCTTCCCTACACGTGATCTTGCGATACCATGAGATGGCATAAACAATCAAGCACTAAGCTATATGACAAGAATTTATATATTACGTGTCAAATTCTGATTTTGCCTAATGATACTGCCGGAAAGCCTTGCAAATGTAACTTTACCTCGCACAAAAGAATATGAAACGCCCTTTAAGAGGAATAACAGTGATGCTAAGCTATTGCCCACAGATGGTACCCGAGAGTGGACGCGAATAGGTTGCTTAGATGCCAGCGACAGTTTGTACATGGCGGTGACAAGTGCTGCATTTCCGTCATGCTGTGTCGGAGCATATAGGGACACGCTCAACTCGCAAGACCACACAACGCGAGAGCGCAGCGTGCGCACACTTGCGTCCGCATCCACCGGTCCGACGCACGCAATATGGCGGCGGCGTGGCCCATCAGTGTCACCACGCTAACGACGCGAGGCGCCGCAGGCATAGGTGCACCCTAGACGCCAATGCAAGCTTCAACTGATATAGCGTAGAAATAAAAGCAAGGCGAAATGCTGCAGCATTGAAACACGAAGAATATTGAGGTTGCCATAAAAATTCAGCTACGCGCTTTTTTCTGCGTGTGTTCGGGAGCGCATGAAACGCAGTTTTTACCAGAAAAATAGGCCACGGCACACGAACGAGGAAAATGTATATATAAGGGATGGAATAGGTTAAGCTAAGGGTTGTATATGACAGAGTGGGCATTAGTTTATATCTTAACTGAAAATTTGCTATCATCTATCGTGTCTTCGTCATGACCTCCTCGCCGCATGCTCTCTCGCGGTACTCCCTCCCGCTGCGCCAGCTGAGAGCCGGGTTACACAGCGTTCGCACACTGTACAAAACAGGACTGGGCTCCCTTTGGGTGCAGTTTCTCCGGTGCTTGCCGGCTTTCTTGCGCCTCGCCCTTTTTTCTCCCCTCGCCCATTTAAGAAGGCACGTCTGCTTACGTCATTTAATGCTCTTTTGACTATGCCGTGACATAGTAGCCTCAGAAAGCACGTCTGCACACGTGCTGCTCTTACTGCTCCGACTGCGTCGGTTCGTATGCTCACGTCACCAGCTGCTCTACTGAGTGCGTCGCGGTACAGTGAACTAGAAGAGGAGCAGGGGTCTTACTGGCATCAAACGCCTTACACCGCCGATGTCTCCATGGCCACTAAGGTGTATACCAGGACACGCGAAATGCGATTGGCGAGTACCCCTACCACACATCTGAGTGAATGATTAGCATCGCCTGCAGATATTGTTTACGATCTTTTTTCCTGAAATATATGCAGTGAGATCTTTTTTTTGCACTTACAGTTTAAGGCACGATAAGTACGGCAATCTCTAACGTCGCCGTTGGCGGGCACATACCTAATCTCGCCATCCCATGAGGTTACTGTAAGCATCGAGCAACTCGTGGATATTGTATTCTGACCGTAGCTCGCAGACACGGAATTGTAATACGTTAGTGCGAATGATACTGTAGTGACTGTACCAGTAAGAAGCCTTACTTTATTAAGAACAGTTCTTCTTACCCTAAGTATCAGCGGTGTAAGCAGGCGTCGTTTCAGTTCTTGGAATGCTTCGACTGGTGCCTTTCTCCACTTGAATTCCACGTAGGTTTTCGTGAGGTGCGTTAGAGGCTCAGTGATCCTTCAAAATCATTTGACGAAACGCCTGTAATGGGCGCACAAGCCCAGAAATCGGGGTGCGGCCTTCTTGTGGATGGGCAGCGGAAAGGCAGCGATGGAAGCAGTTTTCCGCTGGTCCGGGTGAACTCCAGACTTGCTAATCACGTGGCCCAAGAACAAGAGTTCCTCGTACGCGAAGCGGCAGTTTTCTGGCTTCAGGGAGAGTCCAGAGGTTTTGATTGCTTGAAGTACAGCCTCAAGGCGCCGGAGATGCTCGTCGACGGTTGAGGCAAACAACGACGTCGTCCGAGTACACGAGGCAAGTTTGCCACTTCAAGCCTGCCAGTACTGTATCCATACCGCTTTGGAAACTCGCAGGAGCCGAGAAAAGACCGAAGGGCATGAACTTGAACTCGAAGAGGCCGTCTGGTGTTGTAAAGGCAGTCTTTTTTCGGTCTCTCTCGTCGACTTCGACTTGAGAGTAGCCGGTCTTGTGGTCCATCGACGAAAAGTACTTCGCGCTGTGGAGTCGATCCAGGGTGTCGTGTATACGTGGGATAGGATACACGTCCTTCCTTGTGATTTTGTTCAGGCGACGATAATCGACGCAGAAACGTAGGGCTCCGTCCTTTTTTTCACTAACACCACGTGCTACGCCCACGGACTCTTGGACGGCTGGATGATGTCGTAGCGTAGCTTTTCGTCGACTGGTTTCTTTACGGCGTCGCGTTCTCGCTATTTTAAAGCGCATTTTTAAAGTTTTTTTTTAAAGGGTGGAGCACTGTAAGCGCATCAACTGCCGACTTCTTCTTAATGAGACAAAATTCTTGGCACGATCCGGGGATAGATTAAAGATGGACATCTTCGACGTGTTTTACATGCACATGCCGGAGACACTTGCATCAGTTGTGCGTCAGTAGCACTCCAAGAAAAAGAGATTACCTTCATGTCGCGATAGAGCCTGAGCATGTGATAATGTGACGTGTGGTTTTTTACATGCACAAGTATCAGCTTTTCCAGAAATAAACTTCAGTTGTTAGTTTGTACTCGTCTGTTTAGGTGTTGCTTTCTAGCCCTCGTGTATTTAGCACAGCGGTAAATTTTGCAATATGCTACACCACCTCGACCATATCAAGCTTCTTCTGCCTCAGCTTCCCTTTAAAAAGTACGCAATTCGACATCATACGTTCTTGCTTTATTTTCACCAAACTCTTGACGTAGCACGGGATTACATGATGCGCTTACGATCTTTTCGGTTCGAAGCGATCTCATCACTGGCTGGTCTGATTATTGCGATCAGCACCTCTGCTTTGCCGACACAGCAGTTTCCATGTCACTCACCAAGGGCACCGCAACCTCACGAAGCTTTTACGCAGTTTAACTGTAGTCTTCATGGTTGCCTGTTCTATCGTATGCAACAACTGGCTGAGGTTTAACTCTTGCAAGCCTAGTTATCACGAGGGAACGGCATGTATCGCTTGGTATGTCAAAGACTACGAACACAGACGGCAGATGAAGTAGCTTCGCTTGTTGGCACATTTACGCGCTTGGTCAACTTCTCTATTAGAAGCTAATGGTGGCTACCATAGGTCCCCTATTTCAGCAGGAAACATTGCCTTCGCTTGAGATTTCGTAGCGTGCCGCCTTGCTAATCTACTGGATCATTGGATTCAGCCTGTCTCATCCGCTAAACCGCACACTTAGACGGCCCTGCTGACGCGCCATCAATGGCGAGACTGGTGACCAAGCGCCTGCGAAGCAGCCGCTAAAACTTCGTCTACACTATCAAAAAATAGTCAAGACCCTCTTCCGGTATCATCTTTTGGCAGGTAGAAGCAGAAAAATATAGTTAGCACTTCTGCAGAAGACAAGAGACTCTCGTGAAGCGCGTTTGGGTTGGCTTCCGTGATGAAGGCGCCGCCGTATACGCCGTACATATCGCGCGTTTGCCGTTTGGTGTCGTCGTGGCTTCATGGCTCGTCGCCGAAGCCGGGCGCGGTGCCTCCTCTCTGTCTCCTCGGTCTTCTGGAATGCGTTGCGTCGGCTGTGCCAGTTGCCTGTCTTGTAGTTTTGTCTTCGGGCGAACATGCGCATCTTCGGTGGCGGCGACGCCAGGATCAATGCTAGAAGTGACGCTTGGAAGGCGAAATATTTATGTAGCTGCGGACACGCACAACGTGCGCCTGTTATCGGTGAGTGTACTGCTTTCGTAGGTACCAATTATACGCTTTAGCCGGGCGTGAGTAACAGCTCTGCGGAAGTAGGATGCTAGCCATTTTCAACAGCAGCCTGTGTCCGCTGGGCTGTTGCGGATGCCCAACTAAAGCTGTCACCTAAGGAGTTGACACCGTTATGCGCGTTGCTGTACGCTCCCATAAAATGAGCGATGGAAACAATTAACGAAGGTCATCTTTTGCTGATCGCACATTGTGTGTGCAGTGCTGAAGGTACACGATGTGGTTTTGAGATGCGCTTTAGTCTACTTCATAATAACATTTCCATCGACATTGAGTGTGCAGTATGCTTCCGCGCGTGGGTACGTAAAAAAAGGCTAACAGAACACTTACACGTGCTACATATAATGGTTTTTGTTGGCTTAAAGACGGTAGTTTAAGACTTAGATATAGTACTACGTTTCCAGCGCATACGCGGTAGTCACTTATGTTGGACACGCCTCGCCGGTAAGGTGAAAAGCTCGACACTTTGCTTAGGTACTTAAGTGAAAGCAAATACATTTCGTGAAAATTGGGCGTAGAGAACAGAAGAAAGTGAAACGTTGACAACCAACTGTTTCATGACACTCTCAGAAAGGTACAGCGAAAAAACATGCCTCAAGAGTGTCATTAAACAGTTGGTAGTCGATGCTTCAAAATCTTCTCTTCTCTACGCCCCTTTTTCACGAAATTTATTTTGCGCCACAGTCAAGTGTACCTAAGCAATGTAACCATCAACTCGCCCAAAAAGAAGTCGTTTTGGAATATCTCGACACTTTCGGCTGCACGCGTTGTCGCTGCCGCCGCCGTGCACTCTTTCCCTCATATCTGTGTGCTGTTTTTGTGCTTTGCCTACATCTGCGATGAAGTTTGACGTTATAACAGAATTTGGTGAGTGTAGGCGACTGTGGAAGCTATGTGCGGCAATTCCAGCATATGACATGTCGCATATCGACGTAGACGGCGTCTGCGCGCGCTGGGTGTCGTTTGGGAACTCCTAGTGGTATGTGTTTGACTGAGTATTTAAGGATGGTTTATGTTTGTAACGCAGGCGGTCAGTAACCGCTCACGACGTGCCCCTGACTGCTGGAGGTAGCGCTTGGGTGTTGGAATATTCTGACGCAAAGCAGGGCTTATTATGAAAGCACATTTTGAAGCAAGTTCTTACAAAAGAAGTGTTTTCATTCGTGCATAGGCAGTGCGTATTGTGAAACAAAGTTCCCGCCATTTTTTACCGCAAAATTTCATTCCATTGCGAATTTATTGAAAACAAAACACAACCTGTCAGATGTGTGTACATTAACGGTGTGTTCAAGAAAGGGTGGTTTTCTATACATATAATCAGTGTGTGTGTGTGTGTGTGTGTGTGTGTTGTTTATTTTCATAATCCCGGATCGCTTCTGCCTCCTCTTCACTACAGTTGACAGCCACACTCGGGGAAACGAAGATGCTGCTATGGTCTGGCGCCTCACCACTCGTGATGGGAAAATCAACAGCGGCGTTCGCCCTGTCAACGAGGCAGTCGGTCCTGTATTTCCTTTGATTGGACAACACGACGTACGAAAAGAGGTGAGTGGCACCCACGCAATGCAGCCTAAGCCAATTTCGTTTGTTGTTTAAGAGAGGCTCACATCATCTATTGCTACAAGGCTGTTGCTGAGTGACGTGTTACAAAAGATATTATTTGCAAGTTGTGCTTTACACGATAAGGGCAAAGAACTTGGTTCCTTAAATGCCTGTTTGTATTTTTTCTTTTGTTTTGAGCCTTAATTATGTCCGTTTGAACTACTTATTGTGTAGATTTGCAAACGTTTACCGCAATTTCATTTTCTCATCATAATATCACGTTCTGCTTTTCAGATACCGTTTTTCATGGTGCTCACGCTGAACAGGAGCGACAGCCTAGAAAGTCACAAGTCTGATGCCTCCAGCCTTTACCACTTTTTGATTTATTCTATATCATAAGGAATAAAGATTGAAACATGATGCCGATTTCTGCAGTTTATTTTGCACCATATGACACTATGCACATCAGCCACACAATTTAGTTGGCTATACTCATACAAGCATGTAAATGAGGAATACCTAAACTTCATAATTGAAAATCACAGACCATCTTTTCGCGCTTTCTATACTACGTTGCTTCGAAATGTGTGTTGTTTTGACGAGTTTTAATAAAATAATGCTGAAATTGAACTATTGTTCTATTTCAGTCGCTGGGTAGCACGGCAAGGATTATTGGAGTTGCTTAAAATGAATACTTCACTATTTTCAGCAGTAGTCGCGCAAAAGTAGAGCAAGGGTTAAATGAGTAGCTTAAAATAGTTGTGGAGTCGCTTGATGCATCGGTGTGGGTCACTTGACCCCCGTAGGAGTGTTATCGACAAAAGTCGTCTGACTCCCTCATGAGTAGTAATGTTATTCTTCCGATAAGAGTCCTTCCACTCTTCCTAGAGGGTCAGGGTACTCTCCCAGAGCGTGCCGACTCTGACCCACCAAGTGAGTCACCGTGACTATTTAAAGAGAGTTGTATACGTGGCAAGTCAGAACTCTCCGAAAAGAGTCACGCATACTCTTTTTTTCTTAAAGTGTAATCACTTGGCACCGAAGCGGTGAGGATAAAAGCAAGCGAATATGCCACGCCTTTCCGCAGCGGACCACGTGCCGTGATGTCACATACCCTCGGGTGGTTAAAAGCCATTTATCAATAACATTGATGTTCAATATTACGCTTGTTCAGTACTTGCCGAAATGTTTACCGTCAGTCATTGATAAATTCCATCAAATTACTAAGATATTGCACATGTCAATCAATCAATCAATCAATCAATCAATCAATCAATCAATCAATCAATCAAATAACTTTATTTTGCACCAAAAACAAGAACATTTACGTGTGCATTCCTCGCCGACAGTAAAAGTGCCGAGTTCAAAAAGCGGAAAATGATTTCGAGTAATTAATTGTGCTCTACCGTATGAAAACTCTCAGCAGTCAGCTCTGTTTTATGGAAAAAAATGTCGCCCGCATCTTCCCACGTGGGGAACTCGAGTAAATGCGTCGCAGAATGGTGCGTCGCAGAAGCGTCGCGCTGCCCGACTCATGGATCCGCTGTTCGACGTTCACGAACGGTTGCTGCTTCTCGAGCACGACGTTCAGGATCCACAGCCCGTCGTTGCCGTTTCGCAGCTGCTTCTCGTTCCCAGAGTCAAGAATCCGCAGCCCGTCGTTGCCGTCTCGCAGCAGCTTCTCGTGCACGAAGTCCGGGCCCGCAGCTCGCTTCAAACGCTTGCGTTCAGCGTCGTATGCTCGTCTCTTCGCAGCCTATTCTTCTGCGTTGCTTGTTGATGTTGACGCCGACGACGGTGATGGTGAGGTAACGTTGCCTTCAACGAGTGGTGGGACGTTGAGTGAAGGTACTGTTCCTTCCATCGCATCTACTCGAGTCAAGCAAAGCGTCAAGTCAAGTGAAAGCCAAGTAAAGACGCCCTTGACTGAATTCCGAACGCGCGCTCCGCCGCTTATATACACACCGCCCGCGTTCGATCGAGAGGAGGGAGGGACGGAGTGGAGGGAGGGAGAGAGAGAGAGGGAGGGAGAGCAGAGGCCTGCTGCCGGCACGAGAGGAGCCGAGCATGCGAGGGAGGGAGAGGAGAGGCTTGCTGACAGCACGAGACGAGCCGAGCACGCGCAGTGGGGGTGTGGACGGCGGCCGACACCGCAGGTGCGACTAAGAAATGCTCCGCATTTAAAAATATCTACCTAAAGCTACATACAACTGCCATAGCCACCAGCCTCCCACGCAGAAACACTTTGCATAGATACTCTATCCAATCACGTTTGCTCGTTTTCCTGACGTAAAACGATACCGTTCACTTAGAGATGACGGAATGCGTTGCAGGGTGAGTTGGTGCATTGTCTGAAAATGAAAGCAGAGCGCAAAAAGATTGGCCACAAGAGACAAGAAGAAGCGACAAGAAGAGCGCCCGTCCCGTCTTCTTGTCTACTGCGTCCCGTCTTTCTTGCGCTCTGTTTTACTTTCAGAGATAGTGGAATTTCGTTACAGAGATACATGTTTGTGTCGTCGGTCTTAGAAAACTTGAAAGCCCGGGTAATAGCCATCCGTTATACTGGTATTACTACTAAGCATTATTTACTCAGAGCAGACGAAAACTATTTGCTCGATCATAAAGACTAATAAACTAACAGGGTTGCTTACGCATTCGCGTAAGACGTAGATGAGGCAAAAGCAATAATTTTTTTTTCTCAGTCGATGATCCTGCCCCGCCCCCCTCACAAGGCATTCTGCGCCTAATGTGGTTTTGGACTGCCTTCAGCAGCGGAGGCATTGGAAGCTTTCTACACCTCATCAGGCTGTGCACTGCCTTCGTATTCGGCCCCCCTTTGACCAAGCGACAAACGTTCTGTGATGACTTCACCATGCGACGTCGTGAATGGTTAGCTTTTATTGCATCACTCGTGTTGACGCCGACGCCGTGGGACGACACTCAATTTTTCGCTTTTCATGAGTGATCTGAGGCTTTCTCTTGAAAACGGGTTGATTGATTGATCAGCCAAAAGAATGTTCTCCTGCATCGAGCGGAACCGAACAAGTACTACACTCTTGCAGAGGCGAAGGCAAGGCGATGCGCGTGTTTCGGGTAGAGACTGCATTAACGCCATGGCGTTAAAGAGCTTGTTTCGCAGAAAGTCGGTGTCTGCTTCGGCGTCGTTGGTTGCGAGCGAAAAACACCTTTCTCCGTGAGCGAAAAATTGGAATAAATGCGAATGAATAAAAACAAAACTTGAAGGACGCTTCAGTTTTATCTTCAAGAGTAGAACGCGATAGCGCAATCGGGCCCCTTGCGCGTCGCCTCACAACTGCTAGAAAGACGAACGTCCCGACGATTTTTAGACATCCTGAGATCAGTACTCAGCCAGAACTAATATTTTGTTCAGAAACGACGAAAAATACTTACTTTAATAAAGAAAAAGCACCTGGCTGCCCTTCGAACAAAAAGCAGCTGGTACTATTCTCTTCTAGATGTGTAAGGCGGGCGAACCGCAGTTTTGTGGTCGGAGCTCATTCTCAGGTTGTAGCACGGTGTAAGAAAAATAATGGGTTGTAGCCAACCTTAATACACGACTCTCTCATTGTGTTTCTGGTTAGATAGAGAGGGTCACGATTTAGAATACTGTGAACTCTAGTGTGGTAGAGATATAAACAGAGCCGTTCTGTGGAAAGCGCCTATGAAATTGATTGACGATATAGAGCATGATAAGAGTGCATGATAAGAGAGCGGTTGCAGCGATGGCGTAGTGGGTAGAACATCAGCTTCGCATGCAAGAGGTCCGTGGTTCGAATCCCGGTGCCGGACAATTCCCAACCGGATTAAAAAAAAAAAAATCCGCGTGATGATGGAATTGTGTAAAAAGGCCTGGGGTGCAGCCTCACTGGCGACCACAGCCAGCAATGCACTCCCTCACCAGAGCAGGATTGGCCACCCTGGTGTAGTACTTGGCCACTACCTCCCACATGAATACACCAATTAACCCTCAGCCCTCAGTCCCCAGCGGCTGCGAAGCAACTGACCAAGGCGGCGGTCAGACCTGCGACGCAGCAGAGGGTGCTAAGAATCTCTGGGTCCGGACAGGCCGTCATTGGAATCTGAACTTGGCTACATATAACGCTAGAACTTTATCTAGTGAGGCGAGTCTAGCTGTACTATTCGAGGAATTAGAGGGTGTTAAATGGGATGTAATAGGGCTCAGTGAGGTTAGGAGGCCACAGGAGGCTTATACAGTGCTGAAGAACGGACACGTCCTATGCTATCGTGGCTTAGCTGACAGAAGAGAACTAGGAGTGGGGTTCCTTATTCATAAAAATATAGCTGGCAATATAGAGGAATACTATAGCATTAATGAGAGGGTGTTATGTATCGTGATTAAGTTTAATAAGAGGTACAGGATGAAGGTGATACAGGCCTATGCGCCTACATCCAGCCATGATGATCAACTGGTTGAACGCTTCTACGAAGACGTAGAATCAGCAATGAGTAAGGTAAAGACACAGTATACTGTACTGATGGGCGACTTTAATGCAAAAGTAGGCAAGAAGCAGGCTGGAGATCATGCAGTTGGGGAATATGGCATCGGCTCTAGAAATGCCAGAGGGGAGTTACTAGTAGAGTTCGCAGAACGCAATAATTTACGGATCTTGAATACCTTCTACAGAAAACGGACTACTCGTAAGTGGACGTGGAGGAGTCCTAATGGCGAAACTAAAAATGAAATAGACTTCATAATGTTGCGACCACCCGGGCATTATACAGGATGTAGAAGTAGTTTAACAAGATCCGATGCAGTGACCATAGAATGGTAAGATCTAGAATTCACTAGACGTGAGGAAGGAACGGCAGAAACTGATACGCAAGAAGCCGATTAATGAACTAGCTCTGCGAGGGAAGTACAGGAATTCAGAGTTTCACTTCAGAATAGGTACGCGGCTTTAACCGAGGAAACCGACCTTAGCATTGACGCAATGAATGATAATACTGACTAGTATCATTAAGGAGTGTGCAGTGGAAGTCGGGGGTACAGTCGTTAGACAGGACACTGGTAAGCGATCCCAAGAGACGAAAAACCTCATTAAGAAACGTCAAGCTATGAAAGCCTCAAATGCAACAGACAAAATAGAGCTGGCGGAGCTTTCGAGTTGATCAATAGGCGTAAGTAGCCGACATAAGAAAGTATAATATGGAGAGAATTGAGCATGCTCTAAAGAACGGAAGAAGCCTCAAAGCTACGAAGACAAAACTGGGCATAGGCAAAAATCAGATGTATGCGTTAAGGGACAAGGATGGCAAGGGTCACAACCAATATGGATAGAATAGTTGAGATAGCGAAGAGTTCTACAGAGATCTGTACAGCAGCCGAGACAGTCAGGATGATAGACGTAAGAAGCAGTATATACCAGAGGAATCTGACATCCCACCAGTATTAACAGGAGAAGTAAAGAAAGCCCTAAAGGGAATGCAAAGAGGCAAAGCCGCTGGTGAGGATCAGGTAACATCAGACTTGTTGAAAGACGGTGGAGAGATTATGTTAGAGAAAATGGCCACCCTGTATACGAAGTGTCTCTCGACAGGGAGGGATACCAGAATCTTGGAAGAATGCCAACATCATCTTGATCCATAAGAAAGGGGACGTCAAGGACCTGAAAAATACAGGCCATCAGCTTACTGTCCGTTGTCTACAAGCTATTCACAAAAGTAATTGCTAACAGAATTAATACGACATTAGAGTTTAATCAACACAGGGACCAGGCAGGATTTCGTACAGGCTTCTCAACAATAGACCAATTCATACTATCAATCAGGTGATAGAGAAATGCGCGGAATACAACCAACCCATACATAGCCTTCATAGATTACGAGAAGGCATTTGATTCGGTGGAGACATCAGCAGTCATGCAAGCACTGGGACATCAGGGCAGCGACGAAGCCTATATAAACATAATGGAAGAAATCTACAGCGCATCCACAGCCACTATAGTCCTTCATAAAGAAAGCGACAGAATCCCAATAAAGAAGGGCGTACGGCAGGGAGACACGATCTCTCCAATGCTATTCACCGCGTGTTTACAGGAGGTTTTCAGGGCCCTAGATTGGGAAGAATTAGGGATAAGAGTTAATGGAGAGTATCTCAGTAACCTGCGCTTCGCTGATGACATTGCATTGATGAGTAACGCGGGAGACGAATTACAGCTCATGATTACTGAACTGGATACGGAAAGTAGAAGAGTAGGTCTGAAAATTAATATGCATAAAACTAAAGTAATGTGGAACAATCTTGGCAGAGAACAGCGCTTCGCGATAGGTGGCGAGACGCTGGAAGTTGTGAAGGAGTACGTCTACTTAGGACAGCTAGTAACCGCGGAGCCGAACCATGAGAGTGAAATAACTAGAAGAATAAGGATGGGATGGGGCTCATTCGGCAAGCATTATCAAATCATGAATAGTAGTCTACCACTATCTCTCAAGAGGAAGGTATATAACAGCTGCATCTTACCGGTACTTACCTACGGAGCAGAAACCTGGAGACTTACAAAGAGGGTTCAACTTAAATTGAGGACGACGCAGAGAGCGATGGAAAGGAAAATGATAGGTGTAACCTTAAGAGACAGGAAGAGAGCAGAGTGGGTCAGGGAACAAACGGGGGTTAAGGATATCATAGTTGAAATTAAGAAGAAGAAATGGATATGGGCCGGCCACGTAGCACGTCGGCAGGATAACCGGTGGTCATTAAGGGTAACTGACTGGATTCCAAGAGAGGCAAACGCGTGAGGAAGACAGAAAATTAGGTGGGTAGATGAGATTAAGAAGTTTGCAGTATAACGTGGCAACAGAAAGCACAGGACCGGGTTTGATTGGCGGAACATGGGAGAGGCCTTTT
>NC_051185.1:139851781-139873167 GCF_013339695.2 Rhipicephalus sanguineus
TTAGCTGAAAAAGTAAACACAGAAGGACAGAAAAAAAATCCATTATGGTATGTAGTATTAAACACTCAAGATGCAAATATACCCCAATCACCCGGACTGTGAAATGCATTGATTGAAAGGATCAAAGCAGCATAGCAATGAACTTCAAAGTGGCTGCCACAGGGCAAAATTGTGGCTGTGGTGCCGTGAAAAATCCACAATGGCGCTTACTGCATATAACAGGAAGTTTTGTATGCTAAATGTATAAATTACCACTCACAGAAGCTGACATGCTGTTTTAGAAATGAGCATTCCAAAAAAATTAAGAAGAAAGTTACGTGACGTGTGAATTTACCATTCATAAATTAAAGCTTAAGGGCACAAAACAACCCCGGAGTCTAAAATTTGTGACAACTGCCCGCTTGTAGAATGTGAACCTGTTGCCACAAGAATTTTTTGATTAAGTGGTGTAAAATGAAGCCACAGGGGATAAAACAAACATTTCAGTGGTTTCAGTTTCTCGCTCAGCCTCACCATCAAGAACAGGGGCTTCCTCGATGTGCCACTGTGCCACCAGAGCGTTGTGGTGAGGAAGCACAGTTCAAAGCACTGGCAAGATAAATTCACAACACTCGTGACAACGACGCAGCCTATACTGCATCATCGCAGAGCCAAAATGCCGTTGATATTGCAGAGGACTATTCGACAGTCAGCGTTACTTAACGTTGCTCATAAGCAACAGTACACCACTTTGCTAGTAAAGGAGCACTGGTCAAGCACTGAAGAGAAGGCGTGGATATTATTTTTAAAAGTAGAGTGTCTGTGATATTCGCATAATATGATTGCGGCGGACCTCTGTGCGAATTAGCGGGCTTGTTTGGGAGGTGTAAAAAAAAGGTCAGAGCCTGCTGAATGGCCCTTTAAGCGAATGTAAACATACATTGCAAGGAAGTACACTTGTATACATATCACTATAAGCTATAAGAACGGCAATTAACATGCTCAATTCATGCAGCATAGGGATGTCTCACACCTTTGCAAGATTTTTACTATGGTGGCTGCATGTTTTGTGTGCCAGAAGCAGCAGGCACGTGGCTTCTATGAATTGGACCCGTTCTTTGAAGGGGAACTGCTGCTCACATCCTTGTAGCAATGCTCTTTGAGATGCTTCCTGCGATAAACAAAATGAGCACAACACAATTAGGTCTCCAAACATCCACATATGACCTACATTGCGGTCCTTTCTCTTATATTCAGCTCTAGACTAATCAATGCGCCAGCAGCATTGTCCTACATTACAGGGCATGATACTGCTTTCCCTGGCCTGTTTTTTAGATAAATAATGTTTTCACTAGGCTTGTGCGAATATTCGAGCACTTCGAATATTCGAGTGAATATTACAGTATTCGAATTCGCTTCGAAACGAATTTAAATTCTAGGAATTTCGAAGTATTCGAAATGAACGAATAGACATAAAAAACCGCATGTAACCCCTGTAAAGTGGTTTCACTGCAGTGGAGGTGTGCGATACCGTGAATACACTTTTTCAGGAGAAATCCACACTGTCGCGAAATTAACTGAACATACAGTAAAACCTAGTTTTTCTTTTGTCACTGCGACTGTGAAAAATCTAATAAGCAGGTTTTCGAATTAGCCAAATATACAAAAAGCGGGATGCAAGGAACTTTGAATCACTGGAAGTAATCAGAGATGGTCGTTTGCTGTTCTGCTAGTTTACGGCTATAAGGGTTATGTCTTCAAGCAATACCTGGTCCCAATTTTGCTGCTAAACCGGGGAAACGGCGGGCTCGCTGCTGCCAGCGCAAGGAAAAAAAAGAAAGAGGAAAAAAAAGTACGGCCTCGTGGTCAACTGAATTGCGCGCCTGCGAAAAAGACGTGCTTCGCTGCAACACAGTGGTGACCACGCGGCGCATGTCACCTGCTCCTTGCAGCGTCAGCGCGTCATGATGCGACCGTTCGCCCATTCTCTCTGGTAAAATAATTTATTAATGACCAGTGTGCCGGAATTAGCGATGTGTACTGGGTGATTGAGCTTTCGAAACTGTGTTTTCGAAGTAGGTGTTGCAGTCAAGTACATCCGTCAGCAATGCAAGTGCGCAAATTGCATGAACAACCGCCAATCGGAGGTTCGCGTACATCGCGAATTCCGTCAGACCGCCTTTTATTAATATCTCTATTTCCCCAGAAAGAATGGGTAAATCATGACGCGCTGATGTTGAGAGAAGCATGCGTCATGCTGCCCGCGTGTCACTGCTGTGTTGCAGTGAAGCACGTTTTTTCCGCAGGCGCACATTTCAGTTGACCACGAGACCGCCTTTTGTTTAGTTTTTTGCCTGCGCTGGCAGCAGCAAGGCTGGGATGCTTCACTTGTCCCTCATTAGTATCGCTACACTGCATTGCCTTGTGTCTTCTAAGGGCCATCGTTTCTACGGATTTGCGGCTAAATTGGGATCGGGGAATTGGCACATGGCAACCAATGTTTCTGAATTAACCGGGCTGGTAATGACCGCCACTTCAAATTACCAACTCAAATTACATGGCTAAATACGGGGCCAAAGAAATCCTTGGAATTATGTGGGATTTCGAAATAACAGAGTTCGAATTAATGAGGTTTTACTGTACTACCCTCACATCGATTCATCATTTTTTTAACTTTAAAGCTTGTAATTACCGGCTTATATGCTCTAAGTATAGTAAATTTTAAACGTAACATATTTTACAGGTTACCACCTGCATTCTACCGAAAGTCAAATCCTGCTATTACTCAGAGTTGCTTCCACCTCACTCTGAACCAAAAAGAATGACATATGCATATGCCTTGTTTCAACTTTAAAATATTGTGCTGGTTAGTTGGGTCATGACAAATATGCTCATTTTTCTATAAAATATGTGATACATGCTATTCCAATTCGCTTCGAAATTCGCTTCGACCAAATCACTATTCGCTTCGAATTCGCTTCGGACCTAAAATTTACCATTCGCACAAGCCTAGTTTTCACCAATAACAGAATGTAGCAGTAGTAAAGCTTCGGTTGGGGAGGGTGCAGTCGTAAAGCACGCATGCAAAGTAACAATATAAAAAAACACTGGCATAATTTCACACAAGATATAAATAATTATATTTCCTGTAATGTCAGACACCAAGAAGTGTCCTAATTGAGCAAGTCTTGACTTTCAGGTATCACAAAACAATGTCCTTAATGGTAAGTGGGATATGCAGACGGAACTCTGCTGTTGAAATTGGCTGCCTCTATTGGCTCTGTAGCAGCAAGTGCATTGCTAAAGCTACTTGAATGCACTTAACAAGCCTGTGTAATGGTATTGGCAGATGGACAGACAATACAAACTCGTTTGTTCTCACTTAGCTGCAATCACAGCAAAATGTTGCTTCAGGTAACGTTTCCTGCTATGCAGAATGCATACCAGGAAACGAACTTGGCGGCTGTGTCATACCACAGTAAACATGAATGAAATCTGCTCTAACTGCGTGAGCAGCTGGAAATTCCTAACTTATACAATCAGCTGCACCATGCACACATAACACTAGCCTCATACTAGCCTCATACCTCATACTAGCCTGTGGAATTTTACTCCTTGATGCTGCCAGCTGCATTCACTGCTTTCATTTCTAGCATGCATAGCACGTTCACAGAAAGTGGCCAATATTTGTGGGAAGCAGAATAGGTAATCTGAGGTAATCAGTAAAATTCATTGACAAGAATTCCGCACATCACTCAAGCCTGTTGTTTAGCATAAGTGATGAAAATGTGCAGTCAAATGTACACAGCAAATTCCGTTAATTTGCCTTGAAAAATTGCAGGTGATAGGCTGAAGCTTTGAGGAAACAAACCGTATACAGAAAAGTCTGTTCCAGATAAAGCAATCATGAAGGTATAAATTTTAAAGTGGACCGCTATATTCTTCAGGCGTCATGCATTGCATTTATGAAAAAGATAACATCTCTGTACAGCCATGCGTGCTGCAATTGTCATAAACCTTAACATTTTTGGCACAATGTCACTTACCAGTACCACGTTTTACAGAAAGAGAACATTTATCTTTGCAAAACTAAGCCATGTCTCCAGGCAAAATGCACTGTCCATGGTGACAAACGCATGGAATATGCTCTTCTATAGCTTAGCCGGTTTACTGGAACTAAAAAAGTCACAGTTTCGCCGCAACGGCAAAGCAATGAATGCGATAGCAACAAATTGGAGTCTAACGCGAAGAACGGAAAGCAGCTCGAAATTGCCAGCGCATCGCTCGAGCCGAAAGGACGCACGAAAAGAACGCACACAGCACGAGCGCGAACTATCATGCGTCACAGCTCGATACTTGAAGCGCACTGCTAAAACATACAGCAGGACGCACGAAACGAACGAATAGGTACACACAGGACGAGCGCGAACTAAATGTCGCAGTTGTTACTTATTTCTGTTTGAACAGCGCGCTCCTTTCGCAAACGCGGCCGCTGCAGCGAGCGAAAGACCTTCGTTTTGCGCTCCTCGCGCCATCTCGCTGGCAATGAAGAAACGCTTATACCGCCTGCCGTCTCTGAGTCCGGCCAGCGGTATAGGGTGTGTATATAACGCTCGCCGTTAGCTCTCTAGAGGATCGGCGTTTCTTGGCGTAGGGACCTCTCGCTCCGCACGGGCTGCGGAGCGAGAGGTCCCTGGTTCGATTCCGCGCTTCGGAAGCATTTTCTCAATTATTTTTCTTTGGGACGTTCATTATATATACATACTTATACATATACGGCGAATGACGGCGACGGGGACGGACAAAAATCAGCCGAGACTGTCTGTATAATTGCTATCGCAATAAAAGCTACGGTAACGCTATCTTAATTGAACTGTCTAGCAAGAGCCTTCTCGCTGCTGTTTATGTGAAGTAATTTTACCTTGGTGGAAGATCACAGGAGTAAGTGGCACGTAATAATGAGTGCACGAACACAGTAACAGGACGTGCATCCACTACCAGTTATGCCCGCTTGTGGAAACTATTGGGCTGTTCCCCCGAATAAACCAGTTGGAAATAACCCTTTTGCATGAATAAACTCAAGTTGGTTGCTGGCATACATCATGTTGTTACTCTGCATTTCCATCTCCCTTATCTAGCACTCATTGTTTCCCTTCGGCATGACTAGCTCAAAACAGGATTCTTCTTCATTAAACGGAACTTTGTACATTACCTTTATGTTGGCTACAGATGTCTATTTCTTCTGCCTTAATAAGCACCGCCTATGGCACGCTTGCCTTAGCCACCTTATGGACTGCATAGTCCGCACTCCACTGTTTGTCGTGGCGCTGCTGTTTCCTACCTGCAGTGGGTTGCAAAAAACTTAAGCATTCAAAAGAAAAAAAAAAGAAAAGCCGAAGCAGGTGTGCCAGCAGCACCTCGCCCTTTGAGAAGGGGAGAAGAGCTCTGATAAATGGCTAAAGACAAGCGTTGTTCTTCACAAGCTATTAATATGTGATGAGAAGTGGGACTTCAATGCACGGACGCATGTACTAGTGCTGATTGCAACTGAAAATTCAGCTCAAAGTACGGCTTGTCAAATTAGGTCAATGCGCATAAAGGTTAAAAATGGAACAAACCAACTGAACAACATACAGTGTCATGCTGCAGAAATTGCATTTTTGACAAATTTACGTTAGCTGTTGCTTGAAAGACGATAAGCAATGTCCAAGAATGCTAACCTAAATGCTTTTGAAGGTCACGTTACTTAATGACACATAAAATGCACGCCTAAAGAAAATATCCCTAGATACACATTACTTCTCCCACTGTACCGATTCACGATTCACCGCACAACACGGTGACTGAAGATTATTCCTTCAGAGCTCGTGCGAAAGAAATGAGTGTTGAGGCTTCAGTTTCATGAAGTTACTCTAAGTAAATTGAAAAGAGGAAACTACATTCATAAAGGCATGGCAATGGTGTGCCTGACGAAAATGTTGGCTCCTTTCAGCAAATATTAACGTATAGCAGTGCGTGCAAGCGAGCTAATTACCAAAACTATATAAAACTGCCGACTACGTTCTTGACAAACGCCATGCGCGCGAACAATCCACACGACTACAACCGCATACAGTGCCAACAAGTTATGCGATTTTATTCAGCGACAACGCTTACTGCAATAAGAACAACTCACAATGTACGAAGTCTAACGTTCAATATCACTTACCTCTTGCAAGAAAGCACGCCGGCGGCGTACACTGCAGGCTGACCGCCGGTTTTCAAGCGATGCGCCAAGCGAGGAATGGCCAAGCTACGCGTGACCGGCCGTCACCGAGCGTCAATGCATTTTTCCAGGGCCCCAGAGCGCGTCGTCGAGGAAGGGTTGCGACGCTGCTACTCACTGACGTGCGGAAACATTTGAAGGTGTTCTTCAAAACTATTCATCGCGTCCGTCGATCACACTCAGCAAAAAGGTTGCGGATATTGGAGTCGCGCGGCCGGCATCTTGTGACTATTTGCGCGGTACACCGCGTATAATAGCGAGTGCAGAGCTTGCTCTTACGTCTGTAACCACAACATACAACACACAATGTGAGGCAGCGCGGTAAAAGTCGACCACATGAACAAAAGTCGGCACGACGAAACACACACAAATGCAGAACTTTCGTGGCTAGAGAGGTTTTCTTAGTGTCGTGAGCGAGCCAGCGAGGCGGCCAGGCAGAAATAGGCCGCTCGTTGGTTGGCTCACACGCGCTGCGTTCGCCTGCGCCCTGTGGAGTTTCTCGTTGAAACCAAGCTTTGTAGTTGGGTATGAGTTCGTTGTGTACGCCACACATGGCGCTGATAAATTGAAAAGAAAGAAAGAAAACAGCCTGGAGGCTATGCGGGCAGGTTAGCTTCTTCTGAACGGCACATGCTGGCGTCATATACAGAGAGTAGAGAACAGAGATGTAGGAGAGTCGGGGTTTCAGAGCTAGTTTGATAATATTTCTTTTCACGCAGTCATGTTTGAGTACAATGACTGAAATATTCATAGAAAATTATACGGTAACATCAAGAACAAAAATACAATAAACAGTGAAAGAGATGCAAAGACAGATATTTTGGCGCAGAATGTGTGTAAACAGTGAAAGAAAATAGACAGGTGCATATCAATAAGAAAAACCATTAATTAAAAGTAAGAATCAGCGAACAGTCAAATCAAATTTATGTACACATGGGGGACTTTCCTTCATGTTTCACGCCCATTCTTGCGGGCGTACTGGATCCGTAAAAGCTCTGAATAAGAATCGATGCCTTTGCTTTGCACGACTTCTTTTGCATAGCGTGATGGAACAAGTTATCGTTTTCTTTTTAGGCATGGTGCGTTAGAGCGGCTAGAAAGATTTGCAGTTGCACGCGAGCATGCACGAAACTCTCAAGACGCAGCTCGGAATGAAATTGCAACAACCACCAAAATTCCACTGTCGGATCCAAGAGGAACAGGGTACCGGTGCCCTTACCCCCTCCTCCCTTTGATTTTCTTTAGCTTTACGGCACGGATTACACGAACAATCCGTGTACGAGATAAGGCACGACTACCACCAAGCACTCGAGAAAGAACATGACATTATATTTCAATGGCTGCCGAGTCATTGCGGAATTGTCGGCAATGATCGCGCGGATGAAGCTGCACGATCGGCTCATGACCTAGACCAGCGGACACCCATACCACTCTTGAGAACAGATGCCGCGTGGCGACTACAATCACTCGCACGCCGTATCACTCTTCTACAATGGAATACGCCGGGTTTTTCCAACGCGCGCCTGTATTCGATTGACCCGAATTTACAACTTCGTTTGCCATCCGGACTCTCAAGACGCGATGCAACTTTACTCTGCCGCATGTGGTTGGGCGTGGCATTTACGAATGCGTATTCGAGTCTCATTGGAATGGCCAGCAGTGCGGCATGCAACATTTGCGCCTGCGAGGAGACGCTTGAACACATTCTATGCCACTGCTCATCATACCAAGCTCAACGACGTAGTATGGAAGTCAAGCTCCGTCACCTGGACTCAAGACCGCTGACAGAAAAGAAGATCTTGGGACCTTGGCCTACGGTCTCGCATATGCGCAAGGCCACGAAAGCCCTCTTGTGCTTCTTGAGGACCACAGGACTTCACGAGCGCCTGTGAACTAACAGCGCGAGTTCGTGTTGTGTAGTTTCAAACTGTTCATCCATCCCTTTCATACTCTTCTTCTTTCTTCTTTACCCTTTCTTTTCTATTATTTCCCCTTCCCCCACCCCAAGTGCAGGGTAGCCAACCGAGCCAAAGCTTGGTTAACCTCCCTGTCTTTCCTCTTCGTATCTCTCTCTCTCTCTCTCTTTAGCAAAGAATATGCAGGCATGGGATTTTTTTTCCTTTCGAAATTTTTTCTATTGCTTCACTAGCTGATGGCAAAAGCACTGATGTTTTCGGAAAAGCACTGATAGGAAAAGTGTGTATGCCGCAGCGGTCACCGCGACGAGCGCGCGGGCCTTACGCTTTAGCTTTCAGTCTGCACCGTGCCATCACTTCTCAAATCAAGTGAATGTGACAAGGTGTAACATATTACTGCGTAATTCCGTCATGAACTTTTTCTGTGTGTAGCAAAGACGCCTCTGCGATTTCTATATAGTGTTCCCGCGTGCCCCTGTAGGACCAGCTGAGCGCTTTTGAAGCGTTGTTGCTGTTGTTGATTTTTTTTCGGGGGGGGGGATGCAGTATGCCCTACGGCATAACTGAAACAAGAATTTACAACTCGGCTCCCTGGACGAATTCCACGAGCGGTCACTGCTATTCGCGGATTCATTTTGGACCAACGTGCGTCCACCAGCGCTGTTGACGAGCACACGTGCAAGGTTCTGGGATTTAAACTTTACGCGAGCGAGTAATGTTGGCATTTATTAAAATAAAACATATTGATCAGACAGCGTGCACGTCGCTCGCACCGCAGGTAACACAAGTTATGCTTCCATTCACTGACATCATCTGCACATCGCATACATTTTACGAACGCCGGTTGTGTCTGCACGTGTTGGCTCAAATGTGACCCCACTTTAGATATGTACAGCCGTACTCATGAGCAATCAGAGGTTACATTTTAAGGGCCATAGTGACTAAACGCAGTTGGCAAGTGCAGGAGTGTTCATGACACTAAATGCTCAAGCGGAAAGCTACATTTCTCGCAGTTCGCTACGTCACATTCGTATCATTACACACATTACAAGTAATCGCAGAATAAGCATGAATTCACGGTTCCAGCTCATATGGGAGATCGATCGGTTCGTTTCATCGCTGCTTCAGCGGCGTTCGTCACCCTCGCTCGCATGCTTTTACCCGCGGGTGGAACATACGATGCGCGGGGGGACGTTATCGATTTGGGCTTTATACAGAACATGACGGCGACGGCAAAAACCCATCGAGTGTCCGTATAATTGCTATCGCAATAAAAAAAGATAAACCATGGAGAGCACGCGTAGTTCAACGCTCCCCAGGCTGTTCATCAACACATCGCTTCTAAAGAAAAAAGTAGACTGGTAACTAGTCGGAGAGTGTGCCCCTGGCTAATGTCAGACTCTCCCTACCCTAAAAGAAAGCAATATGTCCGTGGTATCATGTCCCTCTTCACCATATTTCCAAATAATGATAGGCATCTGTAAGTCTTACGGCTGTCTTGTTCGTGCTTCTGAAGGACAGTTTTTGCAGTCACCAGCAAGAGTTCGGGACGAGTAACAGCAACAGCAACAACAGTGAATTCATGGTGTGCTCCACTTGCAAGGACGCGTTAACATCGGGCAAGGTGCCCGTGATGAACGGAACTTTATGTCGAACCATGCGCTGCTTCGCATCCCCATTATGGTTCCCTTAGTGGAAGATGGTGTAATTTTTTTTTGTGAAATACGATAAGTTTTACAACAGAACTGTTATGGTCGAGGAGTGGGAAAGATAGAAGGGAGAGAACGACTATAGAGAGAGAGAGAGAAAGGGAGAGAAAGAGTTAGAAAGAAAGAGAGAAAAGAGAAAAAGAAAGGGCGAAAAGTTCGGTAGATCACAGGTACCGTGGGAATCGATGTTATGCGAAGCATGCGCGGGATGGTGACTGTGCCACTGTGGCCAACTTTTTCCCATTGAGCGAAACGTTACGGTGTTACGCTAGAGAAATGTGGAAGTGGTATACGCACACATATAAGTTGAAGAGCCACATATGCATTATATAACCAGTTGTTTACAGTTGCGTAACTATGCCGACAGCAAAATGGGTGTTACCAACACCAGACGCGGTAAGTTATGTAGTGCTGATATTCTTCAACACTGGATAGCGCGTATCCGAACGGCATAAAGAAGGAACACAGATGCACAGGACAGGCGTTGCTCGCAACTAAGCTTCATTCAGGAAAGTTTCCCTAGACATATGGTACGCAGCCGAGTAGCATGCGCAGGCGCACTGCATGTACAGAGCCGTCCACTTCTACCCTGAACACCGCACCGTGCGGCCGGCGCTCCGCGGAGCGCCTCTGCCGGGCGCTTCGGAAACTAGTGCGCAAGCGCAATGACAGCTGTAGGCGGGGCCCTCGCCGCGTCGTCTGCTGGAGCGCGGCCGTTCGACCGAATTGCGCCTGCTTTGCGGTGAAGCAAGCATCACCCTTGTTATATGCGTACGCGAATTGAGAAGTTGGTGCGGTTCTCGAGAAGCGCAGAGACTGGCTTTTTTGCAAGCAATCGTACAAGTAATAAACGTCGGCCCATACATGAGCAAAACTTTCAAG
Organism: Rhipicephalus sanguineus; assembly: GCF_013339695.2. NCBI lineage: Eukaryota > Metazoa > Arthropoda > Arachnida > Ixodida > Ixodidae > Rhipicephalus > Rhipicephalus sanguineus. The sequence goes on from NC_051185.1 coordinate 139,862,533, forward strand.
CGGCGCTGGCACTGCCACGACTGAGTGATTCTGTGGAACAGAAAGAGTATCCCGCAGCTCACACGACTGTTTTTGATCAGCGCAAAGTTGAGCGCCGCAAAATTTGTGATGAATATATCGTGTAAGTTCTGACATAACATCTTGGAATGTTTGAAAATTTTGATTAGTTACTAACTTGTAAACAAAAGAATGTGACTTGTCCGTTAATCTTAGAAAACTGATATTATAGCATTTATGTGTTACCAATAGCGCTGCTTTCATGTGCTACCGAATTTAACTCGCCAATATTCCACCCTATTCACTGCCTACCGGCAGCCGTGTTTCTTCGTGCTATTGATGCATAGAAATTAAGAAACGTTCTAATCAAGTTTTCAGCAGAACTTGTACGGGGCAATCAGTGCACCAAACAAGCGCCGATGACAAATTTTTACTGCTGTGAGCAGGGCGGAATAAAGCTCCATTCCTTTTTTGTCTCTGGGCGACACAAGGCCCGCTTATCGCTTCATATCTTTCTTGACTCGAAACGTTAGACCACTGCTCATGTGACCCTTCAATTCGTAGTGCCATCAAACTTTCTTTTTTTTATCGCCGCGTAATAAAGGGGCTGCATATGTTCGGTAGTACTTCATTCCAGTATTGCCTCCCGATTAAAGGGCCATGCCGAAAGTACCGGAAGACGAAAGACGACGCATCGTAGATTTATGCCTTAGAGGATATTCTCAACGTGCAATATCTGCAATGACGAACCGTCATCTTGAAACTGTCAAGCGGATCATCCAAGCGTACAGGAATGAAGGACGCAGGAATGAGAACCGCACCAACTTCCCGATTTGCGTGCGCATATCACAAGAGTGATGCTTGCTTCACCACAAAGCAGGCGCAATTCGGTCGAGCAGCCGCGCTCCAGCAGACGACGCGGCGAAGGCCCCGCCTACAGCTGTCATTGCGCTTGCGCGCAAGTTTCCGAAGCGTCCGGCAGAGGCGCTCCGCGGAGCGCCGGCCGCACGGCGCGGCGTTCAGGGTAGAAGTGGACGGCTCTGTACGTTACAATCACAATTGCATTTGTTACAGTTGCGTTACAGTTGTTATGCTTATACTTGTCCATTATGACGGAGAACGCACGCACGTTTCACAAAGCTGTATGTGTAGAAGGGGTTCTTGACAGTTCCTGAAGGAGGTCATCATCATCGTGATCAGAGACAACCAGAATCCGGACCGGACTTGTTATTGGATCCGTTCGTGATCGCTGCTGCGAGGGCTCTAAAAGTGCGAGGTATGTGCAGATGGTGGAAATCCTGGATGCCTCTTACGATGAAATGATCTATGGTGCCTCCTGTCCTGGACGTGGCAGCGAGGTCTTTTGATGCCCTGTCCACATCCAAGCTGTCTTTCACACAGTATAAGGACCAGGAATTGTTGGATCTTGATAAGTTAATGTTTATGTCACCGGTAATGATGAGGCCTGGTTCTCTCGGCAGATTTATTGTAGAGAAGCATTGACCCTGCTTTTTTGTAATCCACGTGGTCCACGTTGCGGACCACGTGGACGAGGGGCTGGTAGTTGAGCGTCTTCCAGGGGTGTTCTGTCTTCAGCTCCCTCACTTTCCTTGCGTCCACCGCGGTGGTGTAGCGGTAACGGTGCTCGGCTGCTGACCCGAAGGTCGCGGGTTCGATCCCGGCCGCGGCGGTCACGTTTCAATGAAGGCAAAATGCTAGATGCCCGTGTACTGTGCGATATCGGTGCATGTTAAAGAATACCAGATGGTCAAAACTTCCGGAGCCCTTCGCTATGGCGTCTCTGATAATGATATCGTGGTTTTGGGACATAAAACCCCAACAAATATTATTATTATCACTCTCCTTGCGTGTCAATATGCATGTTCGCTGTTACTGTGTTGGTTGAGACTCTGTGGCACATACCCGTATAACATGAACTCGGGTATGCGGGTATGTGCCACACGTGACTGAAAGAAAGGGTTTCATGATGTACGCGACTAGTGTTTTGCATTACTCATTTCATGACCAGTGAATCGTGTTCGTCATACACGGATCCCCTCCTATGCCAATTTTGGTATTGTCACGTGTCATGCGTCGGGCTGCAGCAGCATATCTCATGGCTTGCAGCTGCGGTGGTGCCGGCTGAGGAACACCCAGTGACTGTGTGATTTCCTCGCGTACAACGTCAGCAATCGACGTAACTTCGGCCTTTGCAAACGGCGCAAGCTTTCGCAGCTCCTCTCGCACGATTGCTCGGATCGTTTCGCGGAAGTCGTCGGAGCCGAGGCCATGAACAGCTGCGCTGTCTTGAAATGCGCGGCGATTGTACTGCCGGGTGCGCATCTCGAGCGTCTTCTCTATGGTCTTTGCTTCCGAGACGAATTCTTGAACTGGTGATGGGGGGTTCCGCATCAGCCCGGCGAAGAGCTCCTGTTCGACTCCTCCCATAAGAAAGCGGACCTTCTTCTCCTCGGGCATGACGGGGTCTACATGACCGAACAGCCTTCTCATCTCTTCCGTGAAGAGCGCCACGTTTTCGTTCGGCATCTGCACGCGGGTCTCGAGCAGAGCCTCAGCACGCTCTTTCCTGACGACGCTCGTGAATGTCGCGAGGAACCTGGTGCGAAAGATGTCCCACGTTGTCAGGCTTCGCTCTTGGTTCTCGAACCAGGTCCGAGCGGCGTCTTCCAAAGCGAAGTAGACATGCCGTAGCTTGTCTTCGCTGGTCCAGACATTGAAAATCACGACTCGGTCGTAGGCTTCGAGCCAGCTTTCCGGGTCTTCGAACGACGATCCGCGGAAGGTTGGCGGCTCCTTGGGCGTCCAGAGAAGGATCGGTGCGGGGGGCACAGCGTCTGTCATCGTCGTTGTGGTCGCGGTCAGGGTCTTTGGTTGCCGGGTCTTTTCAAGTAGAGGCCCGTGCTCTGGCGGTAGACCTTGATGCCTGCGGCTTGCTCGCTGCTCGGCCTTGGCGTCGACGTCTTCTTTGCGACTCGGGCTTGGTTCACGGCTTGACGTGGGCGTCTGGAACATGGACGAACAGCACCTCCACCAGATGTCACGTGGTCGTGACGTCGGCGAAGGCAGCAGTGAACACGTCCGAGATGAAACTCTTTATTTGGCCGAACTTGTGGCCGAGACACTAGAATTCAAATTACAGCAATACACTGATAGCGGCGGACAGAACGTCGACCGTCGTTCAACTCACTAGCGGTGAAGCGCGCCGGCATTTAAACATGTGCCGTCGAATATTCCAGCGTTATCGCTGGCTGTTGTGCAAATTCTAGAATAAGCTCGAGTGTGCGCGTCTTGCGCGCAATCTTAACAAAACGATCTACAATGACCGCGAAGGTTCTCGAACAATGAGGCGCGGTTCGCGCTGAGCGTTGCTGACAGTCTTTGTGGCCGAAAACCAAATACACCAAAAGTGATAAAGAAACGCACGTGGCAGTATATTACTAGTTATGGAGACGACCAGGAGAGCGCCCAGACGTAGGCGGTAAGATAAATAGGTAGATAGATAGATACGTAGATAGAAAGGGCCAAAATGCCTGACGCTCGCTAAGGAATGCTTTCCATTTAAAAATGAAACAGGGGCATGCTGGGAAAATGCCCCTCCCCCCCACGTGATAGGGAAGCGGTGAGTTTTGGGCTCTTTCCTCCATGATCGTAAGCCATGATCGCAAGCAGCATCAGCAGCGGCACGAAGAATTCCCTGTTAACTTATTCCTGAACAAAATTTCGTACTCCAGACTTCCTTTCATTCATTCGTTCATTGTTTCTCATATTGTGGTATTATTGTGCTCCTTATTCCATATCGACTAGTCATTCTTAAAATTTCGTTTATTCCTTCGGCAATTGATTTATTCCTGATTCTTTATATATATATATATATATATATATATATATATATATATATATATATATATATATATATATATATATATATATATATATATATATATATAATTATTAAATTAACCGCCGGTTTCATGGCCGATCCCCCGTAGTGGGTAAGAGCCAACAAACGGGAGCAAGCAAGCAAGCGGCACCCATGGCGGCACCCCACGCGTTAGCAGGCGCTGCGCGTGAGCTTTCATCATGGCCGGTCTGGGTGAGCGATAGACGTCTTTTTCTGTTCTCCGCTTCCCTCTTAGCAATTTTCGCTTCTTTGACGGGCAATATAGCTGCGAGCCATGGCGTCTCATGTCAGAAGACAGGCACCCCGCTATTGTTCCGATGGATATCTGTGGTTATTACTATAACTGAAGGCTACTTTATGCTCTTGCGTGAGTTACGCCTGGTGCTGAAAGATTCGAAGGTAGGCCTAGCTCCCCGCAGCCTTGCGGCATCGCGCTGGCAGGTTAGGTAAGTTGCGTGGGAAAGGCGTGCGCGTTTCTGGAATTTCCTTCGTTAATTTTGTACCGGGCCTTAAGCTCCATGCGTAGTGGCTGCTTACTTGGTCGTTGATAGGCCCAAGATGTACGGCCGCTTGTGTCCCGTTCCATCACCTTGACGCCAAAGATAACTTGCGGGAAACTTAGAGACGACCACTGTGATAACCGTGTGCCGGAAATTTCGACGCGTTACTGACGAATTTGCTGAACGATCGTTGACCAGTGGCGATCCATTGGTAATTCCCACTCCAACGTAATTCTCACTCACGCCATGCCTGCGGCTTGGCCCAAGTCATCTGGCGAACGCCACCGGCGCGTCGTTAGGCAGTTTTAGTATAGCGTACGCAAAGCTAACGTTCGTCGTGGTCGCCCGCTATATTCTGGGGGCCCGCTAGAGGACAGCGTACGACGCATGTGCAGTGGCGACAAAAGCTAAAGCAAAGCTTTGCGTACGCTATTCTAAAACTCGCTGCTAACGCAAAGCTTTGGGTACACACGCTATTTTCGTCACTCAACGGGGGACCCCGAGTGGATATGATGCATGCGCAGTGGCGAGAAACGCTAACGCAGAGCTTTGCGTACCCTATTTTAAACCTCCTTATTAGGCAGCTTTAGAATAGGGTACGCAAAAGTAGCTTTCGTTGGGTACGATACGCCATGCAGTGGCGACAAACGCTAATGCAAAGCTTTGCGTGCGCTATTATAAAACTGCCTTAGTTCAAAAATATTCTACGCAGAGATAGCGTTCGTTGGGTACAATCCGCTATTGAGCTGTCTTAGAATAAGGTACGCAGAGATGGTGTTCGTTGGGTACGATACGCTATCTAGTGGCGACAAATGCTAAGGCATCGCTTTACGTGCCCTATTTCAAAACTGCCTTAGCCAGTTCTAAGATAGGGTATGCAGAGGTAGGGTTCGTTGGGTACAATACGTTATTGTACTCGCAGACAATTTTTCTTGGCAATGAAGGGAGCGGAGCTTCTGCACATGTGCTCCTACGCCAAGTAGTCCGGTTTGGCACACGTTACGCACCGCTGCGGAAAATGATAGCTGTGCGCAATAAGCGTTTCGTATCGACGCAGACACCGCTTAGCGTTCGAGGTACACGTGAAAGGAGCGACTTTCTCAAGCGTGCAAAATTGCTAAGTGCCAACGTATCAAGTAAAATAAGCACAAATATTTCACTATAGTGTAAGCTGCGTCCTGTCTCAAACAGATAGATGTAGAATTTAAAGGAGTATTTTTTGTATCTCGCACAGAAAATACGGACACAATTGTGGGACTACATTCATTAGTGGTAGGGTTCGCGGGATTTGGCTCCGTAGCCTTCGCTTCATTGTCAAGAAAAGTTGTCCGCGAGCATAGGCAGTTTTAGAATAGAGTATGCAGACGGCGTTCGTTAGGTGCGATGCACTATTAGGCAGTTTTAGAATAGGGTGCGACGATAGCGTTCGTTGGGTATGATTTGTTATTAGGCAATATTAGAATAGGGTATGCAGGATGGCGTTCGATGGGTACGATACACTAATAATGCGATAGCTGTTAAAGAGCTCGTTTCGCAGAAATTCCGGTGTCGGCGTCGTTGGGCATGAGCGAGAAATCTTGTGCGTGACCGAAAAATTTAGCAAGATGCAAATAAAATAATAAAAAACTTCGGTTAGAGTGAGCACCGAACCCAGGCCGTCTGCGTGGCAAGCAGGTGGTCTACCACAGACCTAAGACATTGCTTAAAACTGCTTCGAAAAAAAAAAAACACTATGTGAATGTCGTGTAATGGAATCGAGACTTAAAGCACGTACTATTGCGTGGCAGAAGCGCAGAATCCTGCCAGGCGTTAAAACATGTTAATTTGCTCAACGAGAGGCTGTTTTAAAGGCCCACCCATTACACAGCCGTGTTGCCTTACGCATGCGTAGTGGGTTTTCGTTGAATCCCAAAAGGAAGATTTATGGTGTAGTGGGCCCTTAACAACTGTACTCGCAGTAGGCATTGTAGGGTAGTTTGAAACAGCCGGTGTTACGCACACATTCGTTCGTTTCCTTACGGCACGGTTGAGACATGCAACGAGAACCGAAGCGAGGCTAGCAGTTGAGAGGGCGATGCGCAAGGGCCAGTTTCGGTACGCTAATCATCTTGGCAACATCATTAACCTTGGTGATATGTTTGTCGTTGTTTGTTTTCGATATTCCATGAATTTCAAGGTTGAAGCATCTTCCCCTCCTTTACATTTCGTCAACAGCTGCACGAAGCTCAGCAATATCTGCGGTATTGCTCTTCCCTTCAATTAGTTCTACTCGTTTGTGGAGCTGCTTAAGACCACAGTCTTGCCTCTTCATAACTGTGAGAATTTCGTTGTATTTAGAAGACGTCATGAGAATAGAAGATCCAATGTTGTCACCTTTCTGCGAGAGGGTGCCCAGTGAATCAAGCTTCGTGATAATGCTGGCAAGAGCGGTTTGCACATCAAGTTCATGGCCTAATTTTTTGCACTGCCTCCACGTAGTCTTGCTGTGCTGCAAGTAGGGTACTTCCACGACTATTTTAACGAATGTTTCCTTGATTTTAACATTGCCTCAGTCACGTCAGAGCATTTGCCCGCGTGGTAAACATGATTACACTCCGCGCACTTCAAGAAACCGGTCACTGGGAGCCCCTCGTTGCAGACTAAGCATACATCATCCCGGTTAGAATCCATATTGAGAAGCCCCTTTCAAAACTGAGTTTGAAATGTCAAAACAAAAAAAAAAAAGAAAGAAATGCAGTGGCATCCCAATTGGCAGCAAAGAGGTACCTAACAAGCCCAACTCGGAAAAGCACCAAAGCAGCAGTTTTCACCAACCTGCAAAAAGTAGAAATGTACGAGGATTCAGGCAAGGTTCGTCTGCCGCCGTCACCGCTGCCAGAGTGAAAGTTCCCGCAGCTCAACAGCAGTCGAAAGTTCGTGCAGTAATCTTGATCCGTCTGTTGGTGCAGCAGGCTGATGACAGCGTCGGTGTATCCGTGCTGACGATTATGCAGAACCAGAAGAATGCCTGAGGCTTGGGCCACTGCAAAAAGTAGAAATGTACGAGGATTCAGGCAGGGTCCTTCTGCCGCCGTCACCGCTGCCAGAGTATTTTCACGTATCAGTGTCTTTCCAACTGGCCCCTCCGCACATGGTCCTCGAGTTCGTCAACGAAAGGCGGGTGAATCACAGCTCCGTCCTCCCTAAAGCTTCCACGTTGAGTGCAACTGCATAATTTTCTTTCACTTCGTATAGGTGTTTGCGAATTGAACTTGTGTTTCAGCTTTTCCACACTAGTCATGCTTGCTGCTTACCCAAAGGCAGAAGCTTTGGCAACATGCATTTATTACATGCGCGAGAAATATAACTCATGTTAAACTGCGCAGTTAATGGGGAACGCCGGAAAGATAGTGACATAGGCAACGAAAAGGCTGGAAAGAACCGGCGTTTATAAATGTTGGAGCTGCCAACATTTATAAATACTGGCGATACGTACGAAGACTATGTGGACTAGAGCCTTGTTTGCCAACATTGGGCCATCATTGACTTCCAATATTCGACCAACGTGCAATTCGGTGTAGCAAAACCGTAAACGTCAGTGTATAGGACTGGTGTTTCTGCCTATGTTTGCCAACCTAGTGCAAAGAGTAGTCCAATGCCGGCAGGCTGCCTGGGGGGCTGCCGTCTCATGTCTCATGGCGTCTGCTGCCATCTCATGTCGTCGCTTGGTGTCACGCAGTCAAAACCATCGATAGCATAGCCATGTACAGTACAGCAAGAATCAGGGAAAGCGACGTGAGGGGTGAGGAGGGAAAGGCGGATGGGGAAGATAAAACAGAGCATAGGCGTGTATAGCATAGTACAGCAAGCAGTGGTAAAGGGAAGCGAGGGTAAGGAGGAGAGATGTGAAGATGAGGAAAAAGTAAGGGTAGAGAGAAGGGTAAAGCATATCATAGCCGTGTATAGTTAAGCGTGAAATGTTGCTATTTATTGACTTCCTGCTCGTTACGGCAGTTGAGATACGCGTCGTCTGCAGCGAGTTTCGTCAGGTTGTTTCACTGATAAGATGTAGCAACGCAGCGCCCGCGAGGTGCAAGGGGAGGGCAATCGCTCGCTCGGCGAGGCGGTGGCGCCCTCTCCTGCACGTCGCCGGAGCCAGTTGCATGTTTCCGAAACGTATTTACCGATTTTAAGTTAAGCATTGGAATTACTTCTTGGTAATTTATGTTGATTATATTATTTTAGACCTTGTTTGTTCATTTTACGCAGTGACTATTCTGTGGTCGAGACCACATAATAGAGTGCAGCTTTACTCTGTGGACCAGACCACAGAATAGAGTGCAGCATTATTCTGTGGACCACACAATAAACTTGCGCGCTGCGGGCTGTGCAGGAATGTTCTGTAGCCCAAGCAGCCCACCTCTCTTGATGACGGTTTCTGTGCACCAGACCACAGAACAGAGTCCCAATCTATTCTGTGGACCAGCCCACAGGATAAACTGCAGCTTTGTTCTGTGAACTAGACCACAAAATAAACTGCAGCTTTATTTTGTGGACCACACCAAAGAGACTTGTGCTGTGGACCGTGCGCACCAGACATCGGTGTAGCCCGAACAGCCCACCTCTCTTGACGACCGGTTTCTCTAACAAATTGGTAGGGTTTATTCTGTGGTCTAATTAACAGAATAAGCACTGCGCCCTCCTCTCTTGACGACAGCTTCTCTCGCGAATCGCAATATTCGCTCGCACCTTTGTGAATAAGTCCGGACCAAGGTGGCCATTTCCTGGCATAGTACGCGAGATGGAAGACTCTGATGCGTGAAAGGTTCGAAATACGAAGGCGAAGCCCACCTTTGGCATGCTTGCTGGTCTGACATGCCAAAGCAGGTAAACTTGTCGTGAATTGAAGCAGCAAAAGAAGGCGTATAATAAAAAATGACAGCGGTTCTAAAAATATCTGCACCTGATCTATCGAGTGCGGAAACCTAAGTCACTTTCACCACAGTACATTTTCGTCATGCAAAAAGAAAATGTGCACTAAGATCTGCACGGGAGACTCAAATTTTGAGCGATCCCGCCGATTGTGCGAACACAGCCCCAGATCTTCTTAAGAACAGCGTCAACGCCACCGCGAGAAGGGAATCATAACGACAAAAGGCGACACTACTAAAATACTCTGGCCCTGATCTCTCGCAACAGGACACACTTCAGTCACTTTCACCGCAGTGCACTAGTGTCGTGCAAAAAAAGTGCACTGAGATTGGCAAGGGGCTACTTTAGCTGTTTCTGTAAAGTTTTCAGGCGTTGACGATCATACAAGTACTCGTAATTATATGGCGCGTGCATGTGTATCTAATCAAGTGACAAAGTGTGCTGTGTCCAGTGACAACTAGTAGGTTCTCGCCAATCTTATTGCGCTTTTTTTTGCTTGACAAAGGTGTACTGCGGCGAAAGTGGCTTAAGCGTTGCGTACTCGATGGATCAAGGCCAGAAAATTTTATACACGCTGTCATTTGTTATTATTGTTTTATTTTCGCGGTGGCGTTAGCGTTTTTTTATGGATGATTTATGGCCGCGCCCATTCAGAAGGATTGCTCAAAATTCGAATCTCTCAGTGAAAATGTTAGTGCACTTTTTCACATGACACAAGCGTACTGTGGTGAAAGTGACTTTAGTGTTCCGCGCGCGATAGATCAGGTTCACGAAATTTTAGAACCGCTGTTAATTTGTTATCATTATACAACTTCGTTTTGCTGCTTCCGTTCACAATAACAAGTTTATCTGCGGCTGATATCAATACTGGCATATGTCAAAACATTGGAATCTTTCACGTATACGCGTCTTCAATAGCAATTCACAAAACGGCGAGCACATATTGATATTCGCGAGAGAAGCTGTCGTCAAGGGAGCTCGAGCGTTGGCAAATCGAAGTCTTCATGGGGTGGGTTCAGTTCCTTCTGAGGACATTAACAGTGCCTGTTCTGTGGACCAGACCACAGAATGAACCCTCGCAATTTGCGACAGAAAACAGTCGTCAAGAGAGGTGGGCTGCTTGGGTTACAGAACATTTCTGCACAGCCCACAGCGCGCAAGTTTATTGTGTGGTCCACAGAATAAAGCTGCACTCTTTTTTGTGGTCTGGTGCACAGAATAAAGCTGCACTCTATTCTGTGGTCTGGACCACAGAATAGTCACTGCGTTAATTTTAACGCAGTTTTGAGCATTGGCTATCCTTGT
>NC_051185.1:139873267-139901507 GCF_013339695.2 Rhipicephalus sanguineus
CCCGCGCATGCTTCGCATAACACACGATTCCCACGGTACCTGTGATCTACCGAACTTTTCGCCCTTTCTTTTTCTCTTTCTCTCTTTCTTTCTAACTCTTTCTCTCCCTCTCTCTCTCTCTCTATAGTCGGTCTCTTCGCCTTCTATCTTTCCCACTCCTCGACCATAACAGTTCTGTTGTAAAACTTATCGTATTTCACAAAAAAAATTACACCATCTTCCACTAAGGAACCATAATTGGGATGCGAAGCAGCGCATGTTTCGACATAAAGTTCCGTTAATCCGGGCACCTTGCCCGATGTTAACGCGTCCTGCAAGTGGAGCACACCATGAATTCACTGGTTGTTGCTGTTGCTGTTACTCGTCCCGAACTCTTGCTGGTGACGCAAAAACTGTCCTTCAGAAGCACGACGAACAAGACAGCCGTAAGACTACAGATGCCTATCATTATTTTTTTGAAATATGGGAAGAGGGACATGGATACCACGGAAATATGCTTTCTTTTAGGGTAGGGAGAGTCTGACATTAGCCAGGGGCACACTCTCCGACTAGTTACCAGTCTACTTTTTTCTTTAGAAGCGATGTGTTGATGAACAGCATGGGGAGCGTTGAACTACGCGTGCTCTCCATGGTTTATCTTTTTTTATGCGATAGCAATTATACGGACACTCGATGGGTTTTTGCCGTCGCCGTCATGTTCTGTATAAAGCCCAAATCGATAACGTCCCCCCGCGCATCGTATGTTCCACCCGCGGGTAAAAGCATGCGAGCGAGGGTGACGAACGCCGCTGAAGCAGCGATGAAAAACGACCGATCGATCTCCCATATGAGCTGGAACCGTGAATTCATGCTTATTCTGCGATTACTTGTAATGTGTGTAATGATACGAATGTGACGTAGCGAACTGCGAGAAATGTAGCTTTCCGCTTGAGCATTTAGTGTCATGAACACTCCTGCACTTGCCAACTGCGTTTAGTCACTATGGCCCTTAAAATGTAACCTCTGATTGCTCAGAGTACGGCTGTACATATCTAAAGTGGGGTCACATTTGAGCCAACACGTGCAGACACACCGGCGTTCGTAAAATGTATGCGATGTGCAGATGAGTCAGTGAAGGAAGCATAACTTGTGTTACCTGCGGTGCGAGCGACGTGCACGCTGTCTGATCAATATGTTTTATTTTAATAAATGCCAAACATTACTCGTCGCGTAAGTTTAAATCCCAGAACCTTGCACGTGTGCTCGTCACAGCGCTGGTGGACGCACGTTGGTCCAAAATGAATCCGCGAATAGCAGTGACCGCTCGTGGAATTCGTCCAGGGAGCCGAGTTGTAAATTCTTGTTTCAGTTATGCCGTAGGGCATACTGCATCCCCCCCCCGAACAAAAATCAACAACAGCAACAACGCTTCAAAAGCGCTCAGCTGGTCCTACAGGGGCACGCGGGAACACTATATAGAATCGCAGAGGCCGTCTTGCTACACACAGAAAAAGTTCATGACGGAATTACGCAGTAATATGTTACACCTTGTCACATTCACTGATTTGAGAAGTGATGGCACGGTGCAGACTGAAAGCTAAAGCGTAAGGCCCGCGCGCTCGTCGCGGTGACCGCTGCGGCATAACACTTTTCCTATCAGTGCTTTCCGAAAACATCAGTGCTTTTGCCATCAGCTAGTGAAGCAATAGAAAAATTTCGAAAGGAAAAAAAATCCCATGCCTGCATATCTTTGCTAAAGAGAGAGAGAGAGAGAGATACGAAGAGGAAAGACAGGGAGGTTAACCAAGCTTTGGCTCGGTTGCTACCTGCACTTGGGGTGGGGGAAGGGGAAATATAGAAAAGAAAGGGGTAAAGAAAGAGAAGAAGAGTATGAAAGGGATGGATGAACAGTTTGAAACTACACAACACGAACTCGCGCTGTTAGTTCACAGGCGCTCGTGAAGTCTGTGGTCCTCAAGAAGCACAAGAGGGCTTTCGTGGCCTTGCGCATATGCGAGACCGTAGGCCAAGTTCCCAAGATCCTTTTCTGTCAGCGGTCTTGAGTCCAGGTGACGGAGCTTGACTTCCATACTACGTCGTTGAGCTTGGTATGATGAGCAGTGGCATAGCATAGAATGTGTTCAAGCGTCTCCTCGCAGGCGCAAATGTTGCATGCCGCCACTGCTGGCCATCCAATGAGACCCGAATACGCATTCGTAAATGCCACGCCCAACCACATGCGGCAGAGTAAAGTTGCATGCGTCTTGAGAGTCCGGATGGCAAACGAAGTTGTAAATTCGGTGTAATCGAATACAGGCGCGCGTTGGAAAAACCCGGCGTATTCCATTGTAGAAGAGTGATACGGCGTGCGAGTGATTGTAGTCGCCACGCGGCATCTTTTCTCAAGAGTGGTATGGGTGTCCGCTGGTCTAGGTCATGAGCCGATCGTGCAGCTTCATCCGCGCGATCATTGCCGACAATTCCGCAATGACTCGGCAGCCATTGAAATATAATGTCATGTTCTTCTCGAGTGCTTGGTGGTAGTCGTGCCTTATCTCGTACACGGATTTGTCGTGTAATCCGTGCCGTAAAGCTAAAGAAAAATCAAAGGGAGGAGGGGGTAAGGGCACCGGTACCCTGTTCCTCTTGGATCCGACAGTGGAATTTGGTGGTTGTTGCAAATTCATTCCGAGCTGCGTCTTGAGAGTTTCGTGCATGCTCACGTGCAACTGCAAATCTTTCTAACCGCTCTAACGCACCATGCCTAAAAGAAAACGATAACTTGTTCATCACGCTATGCAAAAAAGTCGTGCAAAGCAAAGGCAGTCGATTCTTTCAGAGCTTCTACGGATCCAGTACGCCCGCAAGAATGGGCGTGAAACATGAAGGAAAGTCCCCCATGTGTACATAATTTGATTTGACTGTTCGCTGATTCTTACTTTTAATTAATGGTTTTCTTATTGATATGCACCTGTCTATTTTCTTTCACTGTTTACACACATTCTGCGCAAAATATCTGTCTTTGCATCTCTTTCACGTTTATTGTATTTTTGTTCTTGATGTTACCGTATAATTTCTATGATATTTCAGTCATTGTACTCAAACATGACTGCGTGAAAAGAAATATTATCAAACTAGCTCTGAAACCCCGACTCTCCTACATCTCTGTTCTCTACTCCTGTATATGACGCCAGCATGTGCCGTTCAGAAGAAGCTAACCTGCCCGCATAGCCTCCAGTGCTGTTTTCTTTCTTTCTTTTCAATTTATCAGCGCCATGTGTGGCGTACACAACGAACTCATACCGCAACTACAAAGCTTGGTTTCAACGAGAAACTCCACAGGGCGCAGGCGAACGCAGCGCGTGTGAGCCAACCAACGAGCGGCCTATTTCTGCCTGGCCGCCTCGCTGGCTCGCTCACGACACTAAGAAAACCTCTCTAGCCACGAAAGTTCTGCATTTGTGTGTGTTTCGTCGTGCCGACTTTTGTTCATGTGGTCGACTTTTACCGCGCTGCCTCACATTGTGTGTTGTATGTTGTGGTTACAGACGTAAGAGCAAGCTCTGCACTAATAGTCACAAGATGCCGGCCGCGCGACTCCAATATCTGCAACCTTTTTGCTGAGTGTGATCGACGGAACGCGATGAATAGTTTTGAAGAACACCTTCAAATGTTTCCGCACGTCAGTGAGTAGCAGCGTCGCAACCCTTCCTCGACGACGCGCTCTGGGGCCCTGGAAAAATGCTATTGACGCTCGGTGACGGCCGGATCACGCGTAGCTTGGCCATTCCTCGCTTGGCGCATCGCTTGAAAACAGGCGTCAGCCTGCAGTGTACGCCGCCGGCGTGCTTTCTTTGTCTAGAGGTAAGTGATATTGAACGTTAGACTCGTACATTGTGAGTTGTTCTTATTGCAGTAGCGTTGTCGCTGAATAAAATCGCATAACTGTTGGCACTGTATGCGGTTGTAGTCGTGTGGATTGTTCGCGCGCATGGCGTTTGTCAGAAACGTAGTCGGCAGTTTTATATAGTTTTGGTAATTAGCTCGCTTGCACGCACTGCTATAACGTTAATATTTGCTGATAAGGAGCCAACATTTTTCGTCAGGCACACCTTGCCATGCCTTTATGAATGTAGTTTCCTCTTTTCAATTTACTTAGAGTAACTTCATGAAACTGAAGGCCTCTAACACTCATTTCTTTCGCACGAGCTCTGAAGGAATAATCTTCAGTCACCGTGTTGTGCGGTGAATCGTGAAAGCGGTACAGTGGAGAAGTAATGTGTATCTAGGATATTTTCTTTAGGCGTGCATTTTATGTGTCATTAAGTAACGTGACCTTCAAAAGCATTTAGGTTAGCATTCTTGGACATTGCTTATCGTCTTCAAGCAACAGCTAACGTAAATTTGTCAAAAATGCAATTTCTGCAGCATGACACTGTATGTTGTTCAGTTGGTTTGTTCATTTTTAACCTTTATGCGCATTGACCTAATTTGACAAGCCGTCTATTTGAGCTGAATTTTCAGTTGCAATCAGCACTAGTACATGCGTCCGTGCATTGAAGTCCCACTTCTCATCACATATTAATAGCTTGTGAAGAACACGCTTGTCTTAGCCATTATCAGAGCTTCTTCTCCCCTTCTCAAAGGGCGAGGTGCTGCTGGCACACCTGCTTCGGCTTTTCTTTTTTTTTTTCTTTTGAATGCTTAAGTTTTTTGCAACCCAATGCAGGTAGGAAAACAGCAGCGCCACGACAAACAGTGGAGTGCGGACTATGCAGTCCATAAGGTGGCTAAGGCAAGCGTGCCATAGGCGGTGCTTATTAAGGCAGAAGAAATAGACATCTGTAGCCAACATAAAGGTAATGTACAAAGTTCCGTTTAATGAAGAAGAATCCTGTTTTGAGCTAGTCATGCCGAAGGGAAACAATGAGTGCTAGATAAGGGAGATGGAAATGCAGGAGTAACAACATGATGTATGCCAGCAACCAACTTAAGTTTATTCATGCAAAAGGGTTATTTCCAACTGGTTTATTCGGGGGAACAGCCCAATAGTTTCCACAAGCGGGCATAACTGGTAGTGGATGCACGTCCTGTTACTGTGTTCGTGCACTCATTATTACGTGCCACTTACTCCTGTGATCTTCCACCAAGGTAAAATTACTTCACATAAACAGCAGCGAGAAGGCTCTTGCTAGACAGTTCAATTAAGATAGCGTTACCGTAGCTTTTATTGCGATAGCAATTATACAGACAGTCTCGGCTGATTTTTGTCCGTCCCCGTCGCCGTCATTCGCCGTATATGTATAAGTATGTATATATAATGAGCGTCCCAAAGAAAAATAATTGAGAAAATGCTTCCGAAGCGCGGAATCGAACCAGGGACCTCTCGCTCCGCAGCCCGTGCGGAGCGAGAGGTCCCTACGCCAAGAAAACGCCGATCCTCTAGAGAGCTAAACGGCGAGCGTTATATACACACCCTATACCGCTGGCCGGACTCAGAGACGGCAGGCGGTATAAGCGTTTCTTCATTGCCAGCGAGATGGCGCGAGGAGCGCAAAACGAAGGTCTTTCGCTCGCTGCAGCGGCCGCGTTTGCGAAAGGAGCGCGCTGTTCAAACAGAAATAAGTAACAACTGCGACATTTAGTTCGCGCTCGTCCTGTGTGTACCTATTCGTTCGTTTCGTGCGTCCTGCTGTATGTTTTAGCAGTGCGCTTCAAGTATCGAGCTGTGACGCATGATAGTTCGCGCTCGTGCTGTGTGCGTTCTTTTCGTGCGTCCTTTCGGCTCGAGCGATGCGCTGGCAATTTCGAGCTGCTTTCCGTTCTTCGCGTTAGACTCCAATTTGTTGCTATCGCATTCATTGCTTTGCCGTTGCGGCGAAACTGTGACTTTTTTAGTTCCCGTAAACCGGCTAAGCTATAGAAGAGCATATTCCATGCGTTTGTCACCATGGACAGTGCATTTTGCCTGGAGACATGGCTTAGTTTTGCAAAGATAAATGTTCTCTTTCTGTAAAACGTGGTACTGGTAAGTGACATTGTGCCAAAAAATGTTAAGGTTTATGACAATTGCAGCACGCATGGCTGTACAGAGATGTTATCTTTTTCATAAATGCAATGCATGACGCCTGAAGAATATAGCGGTCCACTTTAAAATTTATACCTTCATGATTGCTTTATCTGGAACACTTTTCTGTATACGGTTTGTTTCCTCAAGCTTCAGCCTATCACCTGCAATTTTTCAAGGCAAATTAACGGAATTTGCTGTGTACATTTGACTGCACATTTTCATCACTTATGCTAAACAACAGGCTTGAGTGATGTGCGGAATTCTTGTCAATGAATTTTACTGATTACCTCAGATTACCTATTCTGCTTCCCACAAATATTGGCCACTTTCTGTGAACGTGCTATGCATGCTAGAAATGAAAGCAGTGAATGCAGCTGGCAGCATCAAGGAGTAAAATTCCACAGGCCAGTATGAGGTATGAGGCTAGTATGAGGCTAGTGTTATGTGTGCATGGTGCAGCTTATTGTATAAGTTAGGAATTTCCAGCTGCTCACGCAGTTAGAGCAGATTTCATTCATGTTTACTGTGGTATGACACAGCCGCCAAGTTCGTTTCCTGGTATGCATTCTGCATAGCAGGAAACGTTACCTGAAGCAACATTTTGCTGTGATTGCAGCTAAGTGAGAACAAACGGGTTTGTATTGTCTGTCCATCTGCCAATACCATTACACAGGCTTGTTAAGTGCATTCAAGTAGCTTTAGCAATGCACTTGCTGCTACAGAGCCAATAGAGGCAGCCAATTTCAACAGCAGAGTTCCTTCTGCATATCCCACTTTCCATTAAGGACATTGTTTTGTGATACCTGAAAGTCAAGACTTGCTCAATTAGACACTTCTTGGTGTCTGACATTACAGGAAATATAATTATTTATATCTTGTGTGAAATTATGCCATTGTTTTTTTATATTGTTACTTTGCATGCGTGCTTTACGACTGCACCCTCCCCAACCGAAGCTTTACTACTGCTACATTCTGTTATTGGTGAAAACTAGGCTTGTGCGAATGGTAAATTTTAGGTCCGAAGCGAATTCGAAGCGAATAGTGATTTGGTCGAAGCGAATTTCGAAGCGAATTGGAATAGCATGTATCACATATTTTATAGAAAAATGAGCATATTTGTCATGACCCAACTAACCAGCACAATATTTTTAAAGTTGAAACAAGGCATATGCATATGTCATTCTTTTTGGTTCAGAGTGAGGTGGAAGCAACTCTGAGTAATAGCAGGATTTGACTTTCGGTAGAATGCAGGTGGTAACCTGTAAAATATGTTACGTTTTAAAATTTACTATACTTAGAGCATATAAGCCGGTAATTACAAGCTTTTAAAGTTAAAAAATGATGAATCGATGTGAGGGTAGTACAGTAAAACCTCATTAATTCGAACTCTGTTATTTCGAAATCCCACATAATTCCAAGGATTTCTTTGGCCCCGTATTTAGCCATGTAAATTTGAGTTGGTAATTTGAAGTGGCGGTCATTACCAGCCCGGTTAATTCAGAAACATTGGTTGCCATGTGCCAATTCCCCGATCCCAATTTAGCCGCAAATCCGTAGAAACGATGGCCCTTAGAAGACACAAGGCAATGCAGTGTAGCGATACTAATGAGGGACAAGTGAAGCATCCCAGCCTTGCTGCTGCCAGCGCAGGCAAAAAACTAAACAAAAGGCGGTCTCGTGGTCACTGAAATGTGCGCCTGCGGAAAAAACGTGCTTCACTGCAACACAGCAGTGACACGCGGGCAGCATGACGCATGCTTCTCTCAACATCAGCGCGTCATGATTTACCCATTCTTTCTGGGGAAATAGAGATATTAATAAAAGGCGGTCTGACGGAATTCGCGATGTACGCGAACCTCCGATTGGCGGTTGTTCATGCAATTTGCGCACTTGCATTGCTGACGGAGTACTTGACTGCAACACCTACTTCGAAAACACAGTTCGAAAGCTTCAATCACCCAGTACACATCGCTAATTCCGGCACACTGGTCATTAATAAATTATTTTACCAGAGAGAATGGGCGAACGGTCGCATCATGACGCGCTGACGCTGCAAGGAGCAGGTGACATGCTGCCCGCGTGTCACCACTGTGTTGCAGCGAAGCACGTCTTTTTCGCAGGCGCGCAATTCAGTTGACCACGAGGCCGTACTTTTTTTTCCTCTTTCTTTTTTTTTCCTTGCGCTGGCAGCAGCGAGGCCCGCCGTTTCCCCGGTTTAGCAGCAAAATTGGGACCAGGTATTGCTTGAAGACATAACCCTTATAGCCGTAAACTAGCAGGAACAGCAAACGACCATCTCTGATTACTTCCAGTGATTCAAAGTTCCTTGCATCCCGCTTTTTGTATATTTGGCTAATTCGAAAACCTGCTTAATTAGATTTTTCACAGTCGCAGTGACAAAAGAAAAAACTAGGTTTTACTGTATGTTCAGTTAAATTTCGCGACAGTGTGGATTTCTCCTGAAAAAGTGTATTCACGGTATCGCACACCTCCACTGCAGTGAAACCACCTTTACAGGGGGTTACATGCGGTTTTTATGTCTATTCGTTCATTTCGAATACTTCGAAATTTCCTAGAATTTAAATTCGTTTCGAAGCGAATTCGAATACTGTAATATTCACTCGAATATTCGAAGTGCTCGAATATTCGCACAAGCCTAGTGAAAACAATTATTTAGCTAAAAAACAGGCCAGGGAAAGCAGTATCATGCCCTGTAATGTAGGACAATGCTGCTGGCGCATTGATTAGTCTAGAGCTGAATATAATGAGAAAGGACCGCAATGTAGGTCATATGTGGATGTTTGGAGACCATAATTGTGTTGTGCTCATTTTGTTATCGCAGGAAGCATCTTCAAAGAGCATTGCTACAAGGATGTGAGCAGCAGTTCCCCTTCAAAGAACGGGTCAAATTCGTAGAAGCCACGTGCCTGCTGCTTCTGGCACACAAACATGCAGCCACCATAGTAAAAATCTTGCAAAGGTGTGAGACATCCCTATGCTGCATGAATTGAGCATGTTAATTGCCTGTTCTTATAGCTTATAGTGATATGTATACAAGTGTACTTCCTTGCAATGTATGTTTACATTCGCTTAAAGGGCCATTCAGCAGGCTCTGACCTTTTTTTTTACACCTCCCAAACAAGCCCGCTAATTCGTACAGAGGTCCGCCGCAATCATATTATGCGAATATCACAGACACTCTACTTTTAAAAATAATATCCACGCCTTCTCTTCAGTGCTTGACCAGTGCTCTTTACTAGCAAAGTGGTGTAATGTTGCTTATGAGCAACGTTAAGTAACGCTGACTGTCGAATAGTCCTCTGCAATATCAAACGGCATTTTGGCTCTGCGATGATGCAGTATAGGCTGCGTCGTTGTCACGAGTGTTGTGAATTTATCTTGCCAGTGCTTTGAACTGTGCTTCCTCACCACAACGCTCTGGTGGCACAGTGGCACATCGAGGAAGCCCCTGTTCTTGATGGTGAGGCTGAGCGAGAAACTGAAACCAGCTGAAATGTTTGTTTTATCCCCTGTGGCTTCATTATTACACCACTTAATCAAAAAATTCTTGTGGCAACAGGTTCACATTCTACAAGCGGGCAGTTGTCACAAATTTTAGACTCCGGGGTTGTTTTGTGGCCCTTAAGCTTTAATTTATGAATGGTAAATTCACACGTCACGTAACTTTCTTCTTTAATTTTTTTGGAATGCTCATTTCTAAAACAGCATGTCAGCTTCTGTGAGTGGTAATTTATACATTTAGCATACAAAACTTCCTGTTATATGCAGTAAGCGCCATTGTGGATTTTTCACGGCACCACAGCCACAATTTTGCCCTGTGGCAGCCACTTGGAAGTTCATTGCTATGCTGCTTTGATCCTTTCAATCAATGCATTTCACAGTCCCGGGTGATTGGTATATTTGCATCTTGAGGTGTTTAATATCATACAAATAATGGATTTTTTTCTGTCTTCTAGTGTTTACTTTTCAGCTACTTAACTATGGCTTTCAGAGCAATATGTAGACAGGAACTTCGATTCTGCTAAGCTTTCGTTCAAAAAGAGAAGCTGAACAGGAGTTCCTTAGGTTTATGCCCTGAGCACCAGCCCTTTGGGTTACAGAAATATCTAAACTGCATAACGTCTGTAGCTCCCTGTTTAATTGCATGTCTTTCTTCAACCTACAGCTCTTTCTGTAATCCTTAACATTAACCTGCGTTACCAAGTGAACATCCCCCACTGTAATACAATGGTTATAATGCTGAGCTGCTCATCTGAACTGTGCGGGTTCGATCCTTGGTGCAGTGGTTGCACTTTCGATGGAGGTGAAAATCCTAGAGCCTCATGTGCTTTAAAATTGACGTTCACACTACGGAACCCCATTATTATTATTACATCAGCATGTGAACAGAGTGGTAATTCTAGATTGTATACATATTTTAGAATAACAAAGAGCTGAGCTAGTTGGTGGGTATTCATGTTAAAAAGGCAGGGTATGCAGACATGGACACAAGAGAGAAGTAAGGATACCACTAACGCCAACTGAAAAGTGGACAGTGGCACAAAATTAAGTAGACTAAAAAACTTATCTGCACGTGTCCAGGCAAGAGGAGATACCCATCAATCCGGCACGTGCGATAGTCTAGGTGAGAGATCTGCTCAAACACTTAATTTCTTCTTTATGCTAGTTAATCGACGCTAGGCTCCCGCGTGCACTGCCATTATCGATATGCCATGTCTCGACCATTGGACGCATTTCTTCATTCATGTGCTTGTACGAAACTGTGCATTCATTGAATTTTGGCATGCATTTACGTTCTCGACAATGTAAATGTAGATTACGTGATGAGCCCTCGGTTAGCGATCTCGGCGTTTGACGTGTCTTGACTCTTTTGTGTCCATGTTTGCATGCCCCATCTTTTTAACATGTATTCATATAGTGTGTAAGAGAAATAGGTTGTCTAGTGAGTTATTTGGAAATTAAGTTTAGGGCGGACGCCAAAATAGCAGTGCAAATTAAATTTAAGCGATAAATGCATCGAGCTGCAAACTATATAATGGAGAAATATAGCCGCTTGCTGTTTGCTTATACTCGTGTCAGCTTTTTGTCTTATTTTCTTTGACAATGACCAGGTGTCATGTTGGATGCTACTAATTGGTTATGAGCTATACACAGACGAAGCAGCGGCTGTTTGGATGCTTCCTAAGCTGCTACCTCATGGGGCGATAAAAGTTAATTTGGTTTACGAGAGGCATGATAGAAAACGTGAACTTGTTTCTGATGTTTTTGCCTTCCTGGCAGGCATTCTACACAAACTTGCCCAAAGACGGAAGGAAGGCACGCACAGATGGACACAAATCATGCGGCTGCCACAGAAGCTGTGAATAAGCATTAACCTTTGAGTATGTGTCTTAAACGTTTTGCTGAAGCCATCAATTTTGGCTGAACGTTCTTATCAATGCTTTGTATTGTAAGTTCTGGGCTTGCTGCGTCCCGTCCGTAGTTCGAGCAAGGTCGACGAAGGCTTCAACTCACAACAAACAACAATAATTTATTCCACTCTGCGCTGCATACGGCGGGGTCGGTCCAGGGACACGAGACGACGAGGCGGCGACCATGATCAGCGGCAGCAGCAATCGGCCAGCGCGGGTAGCAGCATCCGTCCTTCCTGGCAGCCAAGGCACCTTTTCCCTGGGCGGCGCGCAGGCTGCCCCTTATAAGCCGCGCAGCTGGGCCACGCGCACCGCGTCTGCGCAGCACGTGGCGCTATCTCGCGATAGCCGGTGGGCGTGGTCCCACAGTATTCCCGGATTTGTAGTGAAATATTGTTACACCTTGTTGCTCTCACAGCTGCATTGCACAGCAGAGCACTTTAGTCTGGTACAAGGCCCAAAAAGTTCCACCTAGATAACCAAATGGCGGCAGCCAATTGCTTCCGCAATCAATGCAGTAGTGCAAAAAAACAGCGCGAAAGACGAAGCGCAAAGAAAGGAAGAAAAACAGTGCTGTACTGGTGTGCTCAGTCTTCTGCACTGCTTTGTTTTCACTGTGTCGTACGAACCAAGCATCTTGTTTAGCTTATGTATTAGTCCAGCTCATACACTTGGTAGTGTTTTCCAACGGCAGCATTACCGGCTATCTCGCTTGCGAAGTCAATCTAAAGTACATGCCTACTGGTGTAGACTTGTGTGAATCCACCATTGAGCTGGAAATGCAGCTGTGTTTTAATATTTTAGCCAGTATAGCTCGTGAATAGAATTTGGAGCTGTGACAGCAAGAGTTGTAGAGGGGACGAGTTAATAAATTATTGTGTATTTCTCTATGTTCCCATGTTACAAAACAAAGCTGGTTAAAATTAGTCCAGACTTTACGCTATCTCTTAGAATATGACCTTCTGTGCTGTTTGAAGGCATCGAACCGTATGAAATGCATCGTGTCTTTGTGTGTGTGCCAAAGGTTAGGAGTCATTACACTAGAGATAAATAAAAATAGGTGAGAGGTTAAAGTAATTTTTAAATGCGAAGCATTTCTTAGCGAAACTTTGGCACTTTGAGCGTTTCTATCTACGTATCTATCTATCTATCTATCTAGCCGCCTACATCTGGCTGCTCTCATGATCGCCTCCTTAGCTTGGTGTAGACAAAAATTGGCATGGGAAGTTAAGAGATCTTCAGCAATATGACTGTCGGGTCATCACATGAATAACATGAAGATCCTGTCGAGTACGTCGTCAAACACTTTCCTCCACACACGTGCGGCACATACCCGCTTACCACGGGCCGCGGTGTACGGGTATGCGCCACAGGTGATTGACAGTTTGTATCTACCCAGGAACGGCGAGAACAGACATTGCTAATTTAAGTGCGAGAGCGTTAAGAAAAACCCACATCGGCAGCGTTGACCCGACAAATGGAATCGAACCCAAGCTTTCTGCGTGGCAATCAGGTATTCTACCACATTGCCACGCCAGGTCTACAAACTCGTTTCGAAAAACAGCCTATGCAAGTGTAATGTCGGTGCAACGTCCATTGTGGTTGTGGTGCTGGCTATCTAATTTTACAAGAAAGCAATAAACACTACATATGTACTGCTACGATACAGGCGTCATATCAGATTAACGTCCGTGGTTCCAGCGTTGGCTCCGCTTTTCTGGCAGTTTAATAAACGTTACATTTGTGTTACTGCGATTTATCAAGCTATATTGAAGCATTGCTTGACCCCGGAGGAATACATTAACGAAAGTTACGTATGATATTCAGATGATTGCACCATAAAGTGCACTTAGTTTCGATAATACTGACGTATGTACTCCAATGCTAGGGCTCACGTTACGTCAGACCATAAGTTACCCTTTAAACGCCAGTGTTGTCGACGTGCCTGCTAAGCCCACGATGCGCACCCAGCTACTATACTTAAAAATACACGTCGATTCACCTCGTAACGCTTGGCTCAAAGCTATAAAATACAGCATAGAAGTACTCGCTGACTGCTTCGCATGAAGCCGATTCCCCCAACGCGTGGGATCTGCCGAATTTTTCACAATCAACTTCTTGTGGGCAGTTATTCAGAGCATGGTTTTGAAGTAATTTAGCAATACAAGCAGATTAGTGTTTCGTTTTAGTGTCTGACAGTGCACACTGTTTTATTTTATTACCTATTGGGTCATTTCACGCCAGTGTGCCAGGTCGTTTCTTGACCATTTTCAATATTTTGAAAAACTGGTGCTGTTATGTTTCTGTGTGGGAAAGTAGTCGTTCAAGCGTTATTTTCGGGGAAACAATTTCGTGATGCAGCAAAGACCTTCCAAACTTTGCATGCAGAAATGAAGCTGTGTCAGGGAAATTAATTGACACATGATTATTCCTTCAAGCTATTACTACAAAGCATTTGTTTCTTTAACGCAGTGGCCAATCTTTCATGACTATATTAGTAGAATTTATTTTCATTCCAATTTATGCTATTTGCAGTCGTGAGGAAACATTGCAATATGCAGCATTTCCAAGCATATTGTATAAAAGACTGAATCTTTCATGTGAAATATATTCACAGTATGAGTTAAGTGCATTTGCCAAGGGTTGAAAATGCTGCTAGCAAAAAGAAGCAGAAATGTCTTCAAAATTAACACTTGGAATAAATAGCGTTTGAACCCATATTGCGGGTTCTCTTTCACAGTGTGGCATTCCAAGCAAAAATATCGCCTACACATCATAGTGTCGTTTCCTCTTGCGATAATTTAGACAAAGTTTTTAAGGTGTAATGTTATCTTCAAGCAAAAATAAATTTTTCAAATGATAAATACCGTAGCTGTGTGATGCTTCTTGCAGTTTTGCCTTCACTGCACAGCACATCACTGTTCTTGCATGGTATTTCTGACAGAAATATTGCTTAAGTCTACAACATTGTGACTTGCACTATATGAGCACAGGAGCACCCGCGTGAATCCTATACCAATGTGCTGTGCAGCGAAGGTAGAGGAACGAAACTCTTTGTGCAGTCTAGGGATCATTCACTTCAGTAAATTTTTTTCTTGCTTACAACCAAACAGTATATTCTTTTAAATGGAATATAAATTGCCAGCAAAGTATACCACACAATAATGTCTTGGCGACATTTCTGCTTGGAATGCTACATAGCAAAAACTAAGCTGCAATATGGCTGCAGCTTAGTTTCTTCTGTTTATTTTGTTTTCACAGTAGTTTCATGACAAAGTGGATATCCATTTATGTATCTTTCTTTATTAATAAATCTTGGTTTTGGGACGTTAAACCCCAGATAGTATTATTATCTTTATTAATAAATCAATTTCTTTACTTATTTACTTATTACTTGACAATACTGCTGACACCAGTAAGCAGTATTGCAAAGTGGGCTCCAATGATAAGGTACACATAAAATGATCTTCCTAAGCAAAAACAGTAGCACAGCATATACAAAACACAACATAAAGCAAGAACATCTATACAATTGTCTTAAGGAAAGTGATAAGGGAACAGCACAAAATACAAAGGCAATGAACTTTAGACAATCAACTGTGGGTATTCCATACGAAAGAATTGGTCTGTCTCCTGATAAATGTTAACATTAGAACTTCAGCATTTTGCAATGTTTCCTCATGGCTGAGAAATGTAACTTGAAATGCAAATTATAAACTATTTTATCCATGATACACTGCCACCTTCAGATTAAAGAAATAATTATTTTGCATTAAAATGGGAACAAACAGCGCTGGACACGGGACGAAGAAAGAATAGACGAGGGTATTGTCGCCCTCGTCTAGTTTTTTTTTCCGTCCGTTGTCCAGCGCTCTTTGTTCCCGTCGTAATCATGTACTAACCAGCCTAGTTAGGTGCTCTCCTGAAATATTTTGCTCTAGTTGCTCAAAGCAATAACTTTGTATAAGTTATCTTGCATGACACAGTTTCACATTCGTAAATAGATGGATGCTATGGCTGTTCCCTTTAAAGCGAAGCAGTGACATGCAAGTGGTCAAGCTCAATTTTTGAATTGGCTTAATGCCTTTCCTACCTGAATTGAATTTATTTCCTTAAAAAAACTTATGAATTGGTAGCTTATTATTCGGCATCATACATAGGGACCCTTGTTTTTGTGCAAGATTGTTTTTCGCTGTTCGCCCTGCTTTTCCATGATCAATCTTTCATCTGTCTTTTACTGATTTGTCTTGCGGAGATGTTCACCTTTATCAAGCTTTCTCTAAACCTAGAGCTTCATGAGAGCTAGTTCCCAACACGCACATGGGTGGACATTTTTACATTTATCTGAAATGTGGTCCGTCATTTCCATATCTCTCTCACAGCCAGTGCATGTGACACCTACTTAGTGGATCTCACTTTATGACTGCATATTCTAAGGCAAGATGACGTCGCTTCAAACATAGCACTAGTTTGTATTATATTTCCCTCCTTACTTCGTCCTTATCCTTCCGATAGTTACTCAGAGCTGTTCTTTTTTAGTATTTGTTATCCATTAAATCATCTCCACCTCTCTGACATTGCGCCTAACGCTTATCGTGCACAAATTTTAATGCACGCTTTGAGCATAACGAAATTTCGTGCTGGAAATTATCGCTTGTCTACAGACGTGATCTTTTTAGCAGCATGATCTTTTTAACAGCAAAGGAGTTAGTTGAAAAACCACCTTGTACACTTAAAACGGGGATGACTTATTCATACCTTGTTTATTAAAGTTAACCTCTCTCAATTTCCTTATGCTTGCTCTTTGTGTTGTGCTTGCCACAAGGTTTGTAGTCGTTATGTATCTGCTATATTTAAAGGGTTGAATATCCGGTCACCTGCTTATGACTATGCAGTTTAAGTATTGCACGCACTATCATTTCCAAAGTAGCACTTGGTAGAGTTGAGGTTTGTAATGAATGTAACGAGATGTACATCTCATGGAAAAATTGTTGAACAGCGAATGTTGTTGCAGCTAGTGATTCGAGAAGAGGACTCGTCTTTATAGGAGCAGCGAATCGCATCAAGGTTGCTCTCAGTTTTGTTGAAACATTGCCTCCAACAACACGCTTTCTTGTATGGTTTGACATTAATTCAAGCCGCCATCTTCAGCTCAACTGCTGTCGCGTTACGATGTACAGGATATACAACTGTCATGTTGTGATCTGATGGAATTCAAGAGCTATTGACAGCAAGCCTTGCTTCTCAATTTAATGCTCATACTTTACGTTCACGCTTTAACCTTTGTCATCTTCAGTCTTACTATATGTCCACTGCAGCAGTAGGCCTTCGCAGTGGTCTACAATTTGCCTTGTCTTGTGCGAGCTGATTCCATTTTACGCATGCGCAATTCTTCATTTCTTCACCCACGTAACTCTCGGCCTTCTCGTCAGCATTAGGTAGTTACAAAAACTGTAACTGTGAAGGCTTTTTCTGCAAGATAATGACAATAATTGAATAGTATTGGTTATGCACGTACATAAATACTCTTG
Source organism: Rhipicephalus sanguineus (assembly GCF_013339695.2). Lineage (NCBI taxonomy): Eukaryota > Metazoa > Arthropoda > Arachnida > Ixodida > Ixodidae > Rhipicephalus > Rhipicephalus sanguineus. The sequence continues at coordinate 139,890,280 of NC_051185.1, forward strand.
CAGTTAGAATGTAGTGTGTTTAACCCTGAATTCTTGTGTAGTATAGCAATAAGTTTTCGTGGAATCATGCTACTTGTCCTTCATATGATCAGAACGATTCCAGAAATATCTGCAATGTACCGTTTCTGCTTTTTGATTTCTGAAACAGTGATGCTAATACCCCTGTCACACAGCAAATCTAATGTCATTTACAGCTAATGTCATTCGTTTGTAATGTCATTTGTTCGCTGTCACACGGGGAAACTAATGCCATTCGATGAAAATGACATTTCCGGTCGAATGAGTTCCCGAAACACATTCGCATTCGATTTCGGACCGAATGCGTAGTCTCGACGCCAGGGACCTTTTGAGGAGATAACTGTTGACTTATGTATGCGTAACTTTTGTAAATCGTAAATATCTTACTCTTGACTAGATTAACTTATTAGTAGTTTGATCACGTAACAGCACGCGCGAAAGTTTCTAAAAGAAACCTGCTCTCAACTACAGCGGCTGGACGCCGGCCATGTTTCATTTGTGCTCTCTTGTTGTTGCCCGTATCGCGGGTGTTGATCATCCGATTGCACGTGTTTTGGTGATCAAGGTAGTGACTACACGAATTAGCTGCCGCTGTCTCATTTCTGCAGCCGGAGTGTCAGTCGTACTCGCACGCTTTAGTTCACTGTACCAACGTACCATAACCAACGCCCGGTCATATCATCGGCCATGTTGGTTTTCGATTGGTTCTTGGCTTGACTTCGTTTGTGTCGTACAGCTGTGGCAAGTTGTGTAAAACGGCTGCGTTTATATTCTTCGAGCAGCTTTTTAGTGATAGAAAATTATTTTCGAGGACACACGCATGTGAGATGCAAGTTTTAATAGATTTTTGTTTCTCCCAACGTCACGGCTCAGGAGGGCTAAGGTCATGGTCATCATTTTAAAATGATATTTGTTTTCGTCGTGTGACAGCAGGCAGGTAAAATGACATTAAGTTCACGTAATGTCATTTGTTGTAAATGACATTAGATTTGCCGTGTGACAGGGGTATAAGTGAGGTCATGTACACATGCACCGTGGAAATGTTTAAACGGGTATAAATTCTGAACATGCTGTTGCTCTAGGTGTTTTCTTTCACTTCCTTTCAGACGTACAAAAAGGAGCGTAGTGGAGCTGTTCAAGGGCCGTGCACACAGTTTAATACATCTGCCAAAGTGGCATTTAAAAAAGCATGTAGTAGAGTTTCGTTGTTTATTTGGCATGAAGCAGCAGGTATGCTTCACTCATCTGCAAGTTCACGCAGTACAGTGCATATACACATAGGCGTACGCAGGGTTCCCCATTAGAGGGGCAAAGGTTCATCGCAGCGCCCCCCCCCTACAAAGTCAATATATGGGGAAGAATTTGCGCCCCCCCCCCCTTTAGTGAATAGAAGGGTCAATGTATGGGGCAGATTTCGCGCCCCAACCCCTATTAAGGTGATTAGGGGGGTGGCCGCCCCCCCTGCCCCCCCCCCCTGTGCGCACGCCTATGCATATACACATGGCATACTAACCCCACGTCTACCAGCTCCGGATGTGTAGCATGACTGTAAATTTTACTTTGACTTAACACGACAATTATTAAGAAAATGACATGAAAGTTTTGCCACCTATGCAGGCGACATTCTCAGTATACGCTGCCAAAAATAAGCGGAGTTTGACCGGTCCACTAGTCGCACATTTTCTTGTAAACATATGGTAGGGGGCCGCTGTTGCTCTTGGAAGTCAATGCGCCGCAACGAATGAACCATGATTCATGGATTTTTCTTTTCCTCCCACCTTTGTACACGAGGCAGCGTCGTCGAATTGATTAGGTCAATGTCAATCCTTGTCATTCAGCAGTGTTCAACAAGCTCCGTCTTAGAAAACGTTGCATGGGTGGTTTTCGCAACATCCTCTTTGTGTTCTTTAACCTTCGATGACCTTCTTCCACCTGTTTCACCTATGTAAGTCGTGTCGCAATTCCCACATTGTACTTTGTAGATGACCCTGCTCTAATCTTCGGCGGTTTTTGTGTATACCGTGTCCTTAGGACATGTGTTCACAAAGCCCGAAGACCGCACACCTGCAGATGATTACAGCAGGGTCATCACAGAGTACGATGCGGGGATCACGACACCACTTATATCAGCGAAACGGGCAGGAAAAGTCCAAAGACGTTCAAAGAGCACAGAGGGGGAATGTTGCTAAAGCCACTCATGCAGGGCATTTTAACACAGCTTGTTGAACACTGCTAGACGACAGGTTATAGCTTCGACCTAAACAATGCGACGATGCTGGCTCAGGAACGAAGGTGGGGGAATAGCAAACTATTGTAAATATGGTTCATACGTCATGAAGCACCTGCTTGAAACAACAACCACAGACCCATACCGAACGAACGTCAACAAGGACGTATGTGGCTAGTAGATTGGTCGAACTCCACTCACTTGTTGCCAGTGTATACTGAGACTGTCACCTGCATAGGTAGCAAAGCTTCTATGTGATTTTGTTCATAATAACAAAACATTTTCATATTTTGCAAACAGATTTTATGGTGCAGCTCTGGTATAAGACCATTATTTGGCAATAAGGCAAATGCGCCGTATTATATTCGACAATGCGGGCAGACCGTTTAGCAGTATCTTAACGTAGGAAGTGCGTAAGAAGACTTTATTTGAAGGAAATTGTTCTATTCTGGTCACGGAATAGTGTTCGCATTCAAGCGAAGTGACGGAGTGCTTTGTCTTATCTGTGCTGACGAGAGTACTTCGTAAGAAGACTCCTTTTTAGAAAAATCGTTTAATTAGGATCACGTAAAAGTGCTCGGCAGCGCTATATCTTCAGCTTCGTCCGTGAACAGGCGCTAAATTTTTTGCAGTGTGCCCATTCCGGCACCCCGTCTTTTTCACTTTAGCTGAAAATCTCGGCGGCGAAAATTTTGCACAGTATCACTTTCACGCGTGGTCAACCATGACCGCCAGGACACTACATTCGTGTCTTACAACCATGACTAGAATCATAATATTTCATTTCAAACAAGCGTGTTTTTGGAAAGGAATATCGAAGTATGACTGGTCACGTACTGCTGCAACCTAATCTTGAAATTTTTATTCGCCTCTAGCGTGATGCGGTTTCCAGAGAGTGAATGGGTCCTTTGCAGGAAAACGCTGCCAGACTGCGTAGTGAGCTATACGCGTCCACGATATACACTCTTAGAAAAAAAGTTGCTAAACAGATAGTACACCAGTATCAAGCGTATTTTACACCTTCGTGGCATCGCTTTACTAGTCAGTAGCTAGTACAGCTGGTAAGTTTTGCCATTGCTAACAAGGGAGCCTATCATGGTGCGTTTAGCAAGGCAACTACTAGATAACTGTGTTACTAGGTGCTTTGTAGATGGCGTGGTATATCATGCCGTAATTTTGACAGCATTATGCAAAATATAGACAAATCTTTAACTTTCTAGAAGATGTTCGGATAACAGTTTCGTGCTACGTAATGGCCTACATATATGCAAACAATAGAATACAAGATACTGGGTAAAAAATCATCGATTATTTCTTTAAATGTTATGGCTCCTAACCAGTACAGCGCGTGCAATTTCAAAGTACGTACATAAAGAGCCGTAAAACTGCTTTTAGAGTAGATGGCGCGTGCGTAGAAGGCTTGATAATCTGTGTATGATTGTGCGTGTGTGCTCGCGCTAATGGTCCGGTCATGCCTCAATGTGCGTTGCTGTGATGCTTCCTTATCATGATAATTAATTACATAAAGAAATCAGAGGTCATTATTTGGCGTAACATGCCATTTCGTTTCTTTTTTCAATTCACGTAATATATGCTTTTGCAGTAGAATCAACTTCATTTTGAAATGCGCACGCACGTATAAACAGAGTAGTCGTAAACCTCTGGCTAATTGTAGTCCACTGGAGATTGTACGGTTACTAAGTTGGTCGTGCGGTTACCAACAACTTAGTAGCGGACTAACCATTGGAGTTAGCACTATTCACTTACTAACCAGGCAGCGAATTGCACTAACATTCATTATACTACCTTCCATTAACAAGATATTAGGGCTTTTTATGATAAGTAGGTGGTTAGTATTTAGTTAGTGAATATGAAATCCTTTCTTTTCTAAGAGTGTAGCTCTTTGATAAGAAAAATTCGAGCGTGCGCACCACCACGCGAGTGGCTGCTAAATATTACTGTTTCAGTTGGCGATACGCACACATCCTTCCTGTAATTTACCGTATACCTTTAGTGAAGCATAGTCGTTGAGTTGTTCTGCCCTGTGTTTGAGTCTGCGAGCAAACACAGTGCATTTACCAATCACTAACCGAGCGCATTGAGGCATAATATAGAAAGACAGCATTGGAGGCTCTTTAACTGTTTATTTGGAGGTTTCACGCCGATGCTTTTATTCTGTACTGCTGGTCAAAATTATTTCAGGAAGTCCTCCTCACGGAAAAAATAATGAAGGCGAGCGTAGGCCAAATTTGTGGACAGTGCAATACCGGGCGAACCCGTGCTGTGGCTGGAACTAGGTGCAAGCGCTCCACTCGTGATATTATTTATTTATTTATTCATTTATTTATTTATTTATTTATTTATTTATTTATTTATTTATTTATTTATTTATTTATTTATTTACTTACTTGCAGTTATTGGGGAGGATAACACAAATTCACACTGAGCGACTCACAGTAATAATATTATTATCTGAGATTTTTGTTGCCAAAACCAAGATATCATTGTGGGGCACGTCTCAGTGAAGGGCTTCCGAAATTTTGATCATCTGGTGTTCTTTAACGTACCCTGACATCGCAAAGCACACGGGCCTTTAGTATGTCAACTACATCGAAATGCGACTACCGCGGCCGGGATCCAACCTGCGAACTTCGGGTCAGCAGCCGAGCACCGTAGCCGCTACACCACTGACCGACTCACAAGTAGCTACCAGAAATGTCACCCAAGGACGGATTTCACAACAAGCTCTCAAAATCCCCGTTAATAGCAATGAACAAACCAAAGTCGGTGAACCCAAATAAATAATATGATTCCCGGCGCACACAGACTGATACATCCAATACGAACGATATGGGTCACGAGTTGTCGCATGATTTAACGCACTGCGCAACCCGAACGGACCTCTCGGTGGTGGAAATCTCTGGCGCTAGAAAAGTACCACTCAAAGATAGCCTTACAAGCTACACAGAATACACACAACACTACAAAAAGAGGCAAGGCGCTTTCTCCTCGATCCCCACCCGAGCCTTGACAGGAAACAAACTATGTAAACCCTGGGCAGCTCCACGTGAGCTACCCGAACATGCCCGGACAACAAATTCAAGCTATGCTAAACAGATAATGCTTCGTGCAAGGTCGTACGCAGACATTTTTTCGGGGTGGGGGTGGGGCACCTCCTTGATCTGAAGTGCGAGCAGGGCAGGCAGATGTGGTCGAGTGTCATTTTGTTTGTGCTGTGTGTGCCATGGTAAAAGAAAATTTCGGGGGGTGGGCACGGGACCGGTGAGTCCCCCGCCCCCCTCGCTACGCCACTGGCTTCGTGTAAGCATATACTGTGGGAATGTCCCAACGCATCAACAAGTTCTCCTGAGGCCCTCCGAGAGTGTTGGCGGATAACGCTGCTCAGCACAGAGACTGAAGACCGAAAATCGATTATCCAGCCGGCCAGGGAGGCTATAGGAAGGTACGGTCTCCTCGTCTCTACCTGTGCGGCGTAGCACGGACCGCAACCCTAATTCTGAGCTGTAGCATACGAAGGTAGTACTCAACTATAGCACTTGAATGGAAGCACAAGCAATTCAGCACGACAAGACAATGACTTTGAGCACCACCCTTCCATAGGACAGACGTATTGAGCCTACGCATACATAAATATCAGAGAAACGATTGCCTTAGAAAAGTGTTTAGAACAAAATGTTAACGATTTCGTGAACTGTGTGTACTGCACTACGGGAGACTGTGCACAGCGAATATATTGCCGCGGTCGAACGCGCTTAAACCAAGTTTGTCGAGCGGTTGCTTGATTTCGCTTGCTAATGGGAGTGGGCGAGACCATTGGTTTCCAGAGATTTAAGTTTATTGCATTTATTGGTTTAAGAAAGGATGTTTAGAGGTCTACGCAATTCTTAATAGAATGCCTTGCTGGGCGAGTTGGCGCATTGTTTGAAATAAAACAAGAGTACCCGTGCCGTCTTCTTGTCTCTTGTGTCTCATCTTTTTTTACGCTGTGCTTTTATTTTCAGGCTACGCAATTCGACTACACGCCGCCAACAAAAAGCCAGTGTGTTGAACCACCACAGAACACAACAAACAGACGCTGCTAGGCGCCTTTGGGGCTCTAGGCGTGAGCGCGTAGTGAATATGGATGCAGTCACGGTCTGCAGTCACGGAAGGCCCAATATGAGCCGCTATTCTTTTTCGCGAACGCGCAGCACTAGTTTTGCACTGAAGATCTTTCGCCAGTTTCAACCTCGGCTGAGCATGAAGGTCAGGTTCACGGAAGAAGGTGTTCTGTTGGTTCGTACCGGGAGGCAGAGAACTATCGGCTTCGATATGGATCTCAATTTAGAGTGAGATCTATTGTACTAGAGCATCAAAGCTCGGAGCCTGGCAGTGCCTCTGGAGCCAAAGTAGGTATGCCTTGTCCTACCCCTCATCAAAAGGATATTTGACAATCGTTCTAACAAACCTTGCGAGTTTTCTCAAGTACTTTGTTAACGTCTGCTCAACGAAAAATTGTCGAGGCGGCGCTATGATGTGTTTGCCGTGAAAAACTTCCTTTATTTTTACACAACTGCGTCCTGAGAGCGCGACAGCGTGCTATCATGGGTTAATTTTTGCTCTAGCGCACATTCTAATATTTGATTTCCGTACTGATTCATGCCGTGAGCAGGCTTTGAGTTGGCCTACATTATCATGGCGTTAACAAAGGCCATTGTATGCCGTACGTGTTCCCAGTGTGTGTCCTTCGGTGCTATTCTAGAAATTCAAATTCCGTCACCTTGTCAAACTTCATCACTGCAGCATTTTAAGCCAATCGCTTCTACGTGGTGTCACGTGTGACGTCGCACGCGGAGGGTGGAGCAGCGAAGTAGCCCGAGGGTTGTAGGAGGGTGGTGTCCCTTCAGCAAAATGTGTTTGACACGCCACCAGGGTTGTTTTTCTTAAGGACGTTTTTCTTTTCTTTTCTGATCACTGCACGCGTGCATCTGTCTCTAGGCACGTGTCGCGTCAGCTGAGGCTGCCCTGGCCACAACAACTTTAGTTTACTTTGTTTTTATTTGCCTCTTGTTGTGTGTTGTTTGGGGCGAGGAGCATGAGCCCGTATAAGTGTAAGAAGGTGGTGACCTTGTAGCGAGTTCGTTGATTTGCTGCAGGCACCGCCCAATTACAGGGCAAACAGACAACTAGTCGCCGGCAGTAATGTGAAGGCGGAGCATCGGAGTAATAAGAAGCGGCCCCGGCGTTCCGTCTGGCGTTCTGAACCGGGCTTAACGTGTTAGGCAGCGTCGGCTCCGCCGAATGTCGTAGGGTCGCCCTACAGACGGTTCATTTCCAGGGTTTGTTTTTCTTGATTTTTTGTAACATTTATGCCTGTAATTCTTCTGTAATTCAGTAAATATAGGTTGTCTTGATCTTCCTCTAAGCTTCTCCAGCGTATCTTATTCTTCAAGCGACCAGCTAATACAACGCCGCTGTTCGCATAGCAGCAGTTCTCACTTAATTCCTCCCACTTCGTTTACACCACCTCGGGTGGTGCGTCTCGGGCGCCAAGTGTGGAGTGTGATTTCTTAATATCAAAAGAACCTGAACTTTACTACGTCCTGCAGCTTAGTGAAACCACTCATCGAATACCCACCGCACGCCACCCACAAAGCAACGGCCTTACAGAGAGACTCAACAAAACGATCGGAGACACGCTATCCATGTACGTTGGCCGAGACCCCAAAAACTTCGATGACTTTCTGCCCTACATCAAGTTCACTTATAGCACCGCTGTTGAAGAAACTACTGGGTTCACACCGTTCCGGTTGCTTCACGGCAAGGACGCCTCTACAATGCTCGATGCCATGTTCCTACCCGACAGGTACGACATTACTGTCGATACAAACAAATTCATCCAACTCGCGGACGCAGCTCGTAAGCTGCATTCGAGCGGATCACTAACCAGCAACGCATCGACTCCCAGCGGAACAATGCTCGTCATCGTGAGGTTATTTACCGACTCAGTGATCAAGTATGGCAGTGGATTCCTATTCGCCAACAGGGCCTGTCAGAAAAGTTATTTCACCGCTCATTTGGTCCCTATAGAGTTATCTGTCGCCTCAGCGAAGTTAACAACGAAGTTCTTCTCGAGCATACAGCGCATCCATCCCGTCGTTCAAAGCAGACAGCCATCGTCCATGTTTCAAGGATGGAGACATTTTACTAAAGCTCTTGTGTAACCTAGTGTGAGCACTTCATCATTGTTACGTTGTATGTCCTGGTGCTTGTATGTTTTTTGTTTCTCGTAATCTTGATGTGCCAACGGGACGTTGCTCTCCGAAACGGGGGTAATGCCACGGGTAAAGATCGGCTGGTATTGTTGCTGGCAATCTTGTATGTGTGTCATGAGTAAAGGGGCACGGGGCGCGTGCCGGACAGCGCGATGCGTTGATGGTGTGCGGGGAATTGAAAAGTACCCGATGGTGTGCACCCCCGCCACGTCGACGCAAGCCATTGGCCGGAGAAAGGCGCGTGCCACGCGACCCGAACTGAGGTGCGGAACCCCAGAGGAACAAGCAGGCATTGTTCGGTGCAGTTGTCGAGGAGCAAGGTGGTGCAAGCCAGCGTCGCACCCGCGACGAGAGCAGCAGGGTTGAGTTCTGGAGGCAGCGTTGTGCATGTCCCGGGAGGGTGGTCGTCGACCTTGGTGCCTACCGAGCGAGACTTCCCGGGCTTGCGGCAGCCTCATCACACAGTTCTCGTGGCACCTGCGGCACTACTCCCGCTCGACGGGACGGCAACCCACCGACAATCACTGGAGAGCCACGTCGACAGTTCGAGCCAGTGGCATTGAATATAGGCCGAGGTTAGGCCTAACCGGACGAGACCGACGTTCTGGACCAAAGACCGGAGCAGATACCGGAGGATCAGCGATGGGGACGATTAGCGAGGCAGCGGATCGACGACGACGACTCTAACGCGTCGACAGGAGCTGCGATGACGGGGCAGGGCGTCGATCTTCGCACCGAATCGAGGCGACGGGCAACACGAACCGTAAGAAACGTTCGACTCGCGTAGCGAGACTGAGGCCCCATAGTGGCCAGACTCTCGAGTTGAGAGCAGTTAAGCATAGCTTGTATGCTTTGCGATTTGTTGCTAGTGATTGCGCGCTATAGCGTCACCTTTTCCAATGTTACTTTGATGTATATTTTTAGTGTGTTAATTTTTTGGTTTGCCGTGGTGTGAGATATAAAGTCTGTTCGCTGTGACGCCGTGGTATCCGGCCTCGCTCACTCTCCCAACTCCATCACATATTGCAAGCGCTCCCGTGATACGTGACAATGTGCCGCTGTCGAAAAGATGATGGGGGCGAGCTCGTAAAAAGATGATGAGGTAGTTTTGCCAGTGATCGAACAAGCCTGACCTTCTGCTGTACTGCTAGTTGCAGGTCTCCGTTACAGCAAGACGTGACAGCATCTTCTTGTGCGGTAAAGAAATTTTCACGTGTGACGTATGAATGTTTTCTACATCCGAATCACGCGTACACACTCCGTTCGTTCGAACGAACGGAATCCGTAGGTGTGATACGTATCTACGGACATATCTTTCCGTATATATCATGCTTTTCATATATTCCTTATAGCTGTATGGTTGTTCTCGTATAACAGATGCGCATTCCATTCGTTCCTTAGGACTAAATCCGTACGCTCATATGTCATTCATTGTGCACCATATGTTAGTCTCCATATCTTCCTTACAATTTCCATAAGATTCTACTATAGCGCAATCTTCAGAGACGAGGGACGAAAGAACACACAGCCACGCACGGAAATGCCTGTGAGGGAGTTGAAACCGCAACCCCCCGCCCCCACTGGCTGGGCTTTCTGGTTGCACCGCTTACCATACAACTGCAGGAGCAGTCCCCGCTGATGCAGTTTTTACGGTTTTAGTAACATGCATGTCGACGAGCGTCTAGCACATCCCCCTTCAAAATGTAGATTTCATTCCACCCCATTTTCCCAAATTGTTTCCGATTGACAGTAAATGAGCTATCCCGCCAATAAGCAATCGCAACGCATTTCATGTTATTTTAGGACAGCAGCATTATATGGCCGCGGGAAGCGGATACTTTCATAGCGCTATATGCTGTAAACCAGAAAACTAATTTTTCTATAACAGTGATCATGCATTAATGCCTTTCCGCCGCGTTTTCGTTCTCGTGAAGCTGCCCGTAAACTACCCACATACGCGCGTCCAACGGGTCCTTCGATCGGAGCATGCGTGGCAAAGGCGCACGCGGGCAGCAAATGACGCGGCTGTCTTCGCCCTCTATGGAGCTGCAGACGAGAAGTAAATCTAGGCACCCTAGCAACGACGCGAGGAAGTGTACATCGCCACCACGTGGGCTACAAAAGCTCCACGAAGGCTATCAAACTATACAAGGGGAAGCGATTGGTCTAAAATGCGGAGCATGACTGCTAGCCAGTCAACAGTCTCACATTCGACCCCTATAAAGCCCCTTATATAACACTACACATCACCGGAGCCGTGGTGAACGTCGCAGGACTTCTCGGAACCGGAAGGCATCTCAACCGTATTCGATCACCCATGGCTTTCATGCCTGGCCAATAACGGTATGCCGGCAGGATTGTAGAGCCCTGGTTGGACAAATGCGCCTGACGTGGAGGAAGTGCCCACGCAGCTTATTCCAGGGCGTGCACTGCAGCACGTGCTGCAGTCGGGTTTCTCTTTGGCGTGTATGTGGTCGCGCCGTTATTATGGCGGTGAGGACGCATTTTGCTCAAGTGGCAAGCACGTCGGTGGACGGAGTGTGGGTAGTGTGAGCACTTTACGATATCATACATAAACGTCGAAGCGGCACCAGTTATCATTGAGTCGATGCTGATCACGCGGGCATATATGTCATGCGATACGCAGTCAAATCCGTTTACGAATTATTCGTAATATCTCGTAAACATTACACAGGCTCGTTATCTTT